>NW_022474207.1:2153365-2204333 GCF_003357145.1 Venustampulla echinocandica
CACGGCACGACTGGAGGATACGCAGGCACTGGCACCGGTATCACTGGCACCCACGGCACTCATAACACCCACGGCACGACTGGAGGATACGCAGGTACTGGCGCCGGGCTGACTGGCACTACTGGCAATCACACCGGTACCCACACTGGCACAGGCCACACTGGCTTCGCTGGCGGAGTTTCTAACTCTACCAATGCCGGACCTCACGACTCCAACATGGCTAACAAGTTGGATCCTCGAGTTGACAGCGATCTTGACGGTCGTGGAAACCGCCACGGAGCTGCAACTGGCGGCATCATGGGAGCTTCCGGTTCTCACGCCACTGCTGGTTCAGGAACTGCCCAAAACACCGCTGGACCCCACAATAGTGACATGGCCAACAAAATTGACCCAGTAAGCTCATTCGCTCGGACGGGTTCAGTAATTGATAGCTAATGAGATTGGATATAGAGAGTCGACAGCGACCGTGACGGATCAAAGACTTTTGGAGGCAATAAGACTCATGCGTAAGCGTCCGTCCCTCAGGTGAATTTAAATCTTTTCATTGCACCAGCAAAAGCTAACGAAGACAATGCAGAGGCAACCACCATCGCGATCCTAGTGATGCCTCTCAAGTTCCACCGTCGGTCTTTGCAGCTCATCAGGGCGATCCACAGATCATGCATAACGATCAGAAGCATGATCATGCCAGACGTCATAGCGTGTCTTATCAGGATAAGCTTTCGGGCATTTGATCCTTTTCTCGTTGTTTTTAATCTGATACCCGAAGGGCATCCTCGATGGCTTTGAAATCCAAATGGCACTCCTTCCGTTGCTGGTCTTTGCTGGCTTGTATACTAGTTCATAGCACTCTCACGATAAATGATCAATAAGAAACTTCATAACATTAAATCATCTGCTCTGTGATGAATATGTGAAATAATAGAATGCACTGCTACACCTTTTAAAAGCGAGTGATTTGGAGTGTTTATAGATAGTTGGGATACTATCAGAGTAAAGTATTATGTTCATATATCATAATTAATTCAAAATAAGGAATGACTTTAGGCGGTACACTTGATGGTCGTATTATTTAAATATCATAACCCTGAAGGATTTATAGTACGCTTATCTTTAATCTCAAGGTAGGGAATTTTAAGTACCCCTCAACTATGGGATAAGAAAAGGGGGGCGTAATTGCTATTGTCACCCCGTGAAATTACTCGGGTCAGAAACCTCGGCACCCCACGCCCCGGCCCGAGCTTCACTCACCCCAGCCCACCTTTAAACCACAACCACAACACCATAAGTCTTCCAAAACAAGTATGACAATCAACGTCCTCATAATTGGCGCCGGCGCCGTAGGTGCCTTCTATGCCTCCCGTCTTGCCCTCGCTCCCTCAACCCAGGTCTCCGTGATCTGTCGATCTAATTACGCTGCCGTCTCCCAGCGGGGGTTTAGTGTTAAATCACCTAAATATGGCTCCTACACATTTACTCCTCATCGGACATTCGCAAACCGACAAGAAGCAGTTGACTCTGGTTTGCTTTGGGACTATATATTAGTAAGCACGAAGGCGCTACCGGATGTTGTGGACGATTCAGAAATTTTGGGGGGTTTGGTTAAGGAAGGCCGGAGTGCGATTGTGCTAGTGCAGAACGGGCTGGGGGTCGAGGAGCCGTATAAGAAGAGGTTTCCAGGGACGACAGTCTTAAGTGGTGTTACGATTGTTAGTGCGGCGCAGACGGAGCCTGGAGTTATAAAACATAATCGGTGGACCAGGATTAGTGTTGGCCCGTATCTCCCTGGCGCAATGGACGGCGCAATGGCAACAAGGAGTGACGGCGAGAAGAAAGCCGTTGAGATTAATAGGAAATTCGTGGAGCTATTGAAAGCAGGCGGAGTTGAAGATGCGGAGGAATACTCCCATGCTAAGTTACAGATGGTGAGATGGCATAAGATCGCCATAAACGCCAGTATGAACCCGTCTTCCGTTCTTTCAGGCGGCTCAACGAATAACGGTATGGCCAATGATCCGGAACTCGGCCTCCATCTCAAAGGCGTAATGGAGGAGGTCCTCAGCACAGCACCAAAAGTCCTGGGCTGCGAGCTGCCGAAGGAGTTTGCTACCCCGGAACAGATCCTGAGGAGTACGCAGCGGAATACGAGTGGGAGTAAGCCGAGCATGGCATTGGATTGGGAGCAGGGGAGGAGGATGGAGATTGAGGTTATTTTGGGGAATCCTATTAGAATTGCGAGGGAGAAGGGGATCGAGATGCCGAGGTTGCAGAGCTTGTACGCCTTGCTTAGGATGATGCAGGAGAATAGAGAAAATAGGCGGAAGGAGGTAGGTAAGTTGTGATGATGTGGGTGAGAGCTGCGTTAGATTAGATATTGCTGAGCGTAAGATATCATGTTTGTGTATAACTGTATCGAGGTGGGGAATCAACCATACATCTTCGCTTGAACAGCGAGGCTAATGTTACCAAGTTATCTTGGGACTAGATTGTTAGAAGCGCTTTCAGTGAAGCAGAGGACAACATGAGTAGCGTTGGTATCATCACTTTTGAGCTGTCAAAATTGATTTTCTAAGTGTGGCCAACCCTCCGGAGAGCCTCTTCGGAATTCGCAACTCCCTCCTGGAAGCCGACTGCTTTTGCCAAACTCCTCGCCTCGTCGAACCGCTTTCGTGCTTCCGCAATATTCCCGTCCATCTCTGCGAACTCACCTAGATTGTGCGTCGCAACTGCACATCCAATGTCGCATTCTTCGGTTCTTTCAGGCGGTTTGATCTTGGCTGCCATTGCAATAGCATTCTCGGCCCAGGCTCGGCCGTTGTTGATGAGTTCTGGTCGTGATGCAGGCGGGTGGCCAGGTGTTGGGGGTGGGACTTGTTGCGCGAGGGAGATTGAAAGATTGTTCACTGGCTAGGTGAGCAAGGAGATTTGAGCCATATTAGGGCTGGACTTACTTAATACAGCTGTATGACAGCTTGAAGGTGGGGATAAGATAATGGCTTGGAGGAATAAAGGGGCGGCGAGGTAGTGGAGGTTCTTCTCCTCGTACATGTGCGCAAGAACTGGAATCACGGTTAGCTGTGAGACATATGATATCCATATAATTTCACTTACACTCTAGTGAACTACACTGCTCCTCCACAGAAAACCACTCTCCTTCCTCTGGCTTTACGCCCTCCTTCTCTCGCCTCTGCTGCTCCCTTAGAACAGTCTCGACAGCCCAAACCAGCCTGTCTTCCGCCAGTTCCTTCTCTAGAACGTACTCATTTGCATATAACTCGGCCAATTTGACGCTTACACGGACTGTCGTCTTCAGGATCCTAGTTTTTTTGGCTTCATTGCCGGGCTTGTCGCCAAATTTTTCCATCCACTTCAAATTATCCGACTTGACAATCTCAAGAACGTCAATGGCCCTGTGATATTGTTGTACCTTCTCCATCAATGCCGCCACTTGGATCCTGATGCCGATTACTTCATCCGAGAAGGGATCCATTCCAATCTCGTCCGCAACTCGTAGTGCTTCCTTGTAATACTTGAGAGCAAGTTTTGTATCCGGGGCCATATTTGTGTAATACAGAGCTTTGCGCATCTGCTTCGCCACGGGCTCGGGGAATTTGTGGAAGGCGCCAATGATGTAGTTATGATAGAAGACATTGGTGTATAGGAGGCAGCCTGAGCTGATTATAATACTGTTCACCAAATGGTTAGCCATTCGTTTCGCGGTGATGGCAGTGTCAGCAAGGCTACGTACAATACAACAGCTGTTGTGACTGAAAAGGGGTTTTCCCTCCATAAGCGTGCAAATGACGAGGCCACGCTCCTCTTTGGTTCGGATTGATACTGGCGTCTCTGTTGTCTCATCTGGCATGATACTGGATTTCGTCGCGGGGCTGTGAGCTGGTGTAGCTGTTGACGTAGGCATTGGGCTGCGCGCCTAGGCGCAGGACGAAAGGCCCTCGAAAACGTAGAGCTGATCATCCTTGGGGCTTGGTTGCATATAATTACAAGTACAATGTAGCTGGGCGAGGTTCAATTCGACACAGCCAGCAAGATGAAGCTCGAATATGAAGTGCACCAAAAGCTACGTAGGTCGACCGTACGGAGTACAGTATTGCTGCAAAGCACTCCGTAGCGTACTGTAGACCCCTGCCACTTCCGAAGACCCCAGTCGAGCCGCACGACGACCGCTTAACCCCACCAATATCTCGGAGGGCTCTTCATCGCCTCGTCATCCCACCATCGCTCGCCCGACCTGAATCCCGTTAATATACCTATATCGATTCAATCTGTTCCAATATCACCCTAGTCCAGCCCAAAGCAAATATAACCCTTTAGCTACCGTCATGGCAGGGAAGTTCGAGCCCAAGACGCCGGTCACCCTGGCCCCTCCTAAGAGCGACCCTATTTCCCCAGACTTCCTGGCAAAGTGCAAAGGTAAGTTTCGTCTCGGGATGCTCCTCATTTCTTGGATTTCCTGGCCCCCTCGTATCTGCAGGATTCTGACGCTAAGGCAGGAGAGGGCGACGGTTTGTGCTACGTTGCGATCAAGGTACTTCGGACTTTCCTGTCCTTCGCTTTCCACTTCCAACACTAACCATCTCACTTGCAGGGCAAAGTCTTTGATGTGACCGGCAACAAAGCGTATCAACCTGGGGGATCATATTCTGGTAAAGATCAACCACTTTCTCAGTATAATCCTTCCCGACTCGTGTGTAGCTCTGGGATCTACAAGTATAGAACAGAATCGGGCTGACCTAGAGTCTCTTATAACAATAGTGTTCGCCGGCCATGATGCCTCCCGAGCCTTAGCCATGACCTCCACAAAGGCCGAAGATGTACGCCCTGATTGGTCTGATTTGAGTGATAAAGAGAAAGGAGTCCTCGAGGATTGGCTCACATTTTTCTCGAAACGCTACAACGTCGTTGGCATTGTGGAAGGGGCCACCAATCAATAGCACGATTTTGGGGACGAAAGGTCGAGGTCGGATGAATCCGGCTCTCACGGATGCAGTGTAACGGCTTACGGCTTGCGGAACTTTAAGAAATGCCCCGGAACCATGAACCGATGGTGATTTATGTGCATTGTGTCGGGACTGCGGATCTGGCAAGGGTTTCACATAGAGCAGGAAACATCGAGTTGGTAACGGTGTTGTAAGCATGAAAAATGAAACATGTAGGCGCCTGTCCCAGATCTCGAGAAGCCCGCTTTGTGGCCATGCCCGCATTCACTCCCTAGCTACGGATGCTAGCCGATTGATATGGACGGCAGACAATATTGAATGGCATCCTGGTAGCCACACCGTGTAATGGCGGGAGTGTAAGCTTACGAACATCACCCCGAACTTGGACAGTGGAGCAACAATTGATTACACCCCTGTTTTGTCTTTTTGCCGTGGAATGCAATGTTTTAGACAAACTCTGTAGTATCGCCGTATTCCGGAATAACAAATTCAGCTTGGGAATTAAGAACGATTCATTTTGTTCTGAGCACCGGAGCATAAGGCTCTGCCGGCACCAAAGAAATAAAAAGGATGTGCACACCGTTACTCGTCACTTCCCAGCAGTCCACCTCATTACAGCCACCAAAACTCCAGAGGCTGCACAACTCCTCCATATGACATCTAGATTCACTAGGTACCGTCGCTCTGCAATTTAACCGCAATTTTCCGTTGCCCCCTTCTCCAATTATGTTCCTTCTTTCATCTGCAAAAGTGCAGTCATATGGCAGTTCAGCATTCTACCTTCGTCTGCTGCCTCCACTACCACCTCTCTTAGAATTCTCCTCATGCTGCATAGCATCTCTACAAGTCTGGCAAAGGGAGTCCCGGCCCCAGCATTGCTTCACGGCCCTCACACCATAGCACTGGTGATACGGGTCTGAGCGGGCAAAGTGGCAGTAGGACAGCAGCTGGCTAGTAACATGGCCGCATGTGAAGTGGAATTCTTCCCAGTCGCACATTGTCGTCGCCTTGGGTATTCGGTAACTAAATGGCCGAAAAGTTTGTTAATGGTGGGTTCTCTACTGTTCAAGAGTTCGATTAGGTCTGAAGTGAAGCTGACCTGATATTGGGATGTGCTGTGTTGAGTGGGCGTGGCTTAATCCGCCAAACTCCGATGTGGATTGATTTCAGACCACAAAATGACGCGGCAGTTTAACGTTACACTAGTGTTGACCGTGGCTGTGAATTTGTTGGGGTTCTGTGTAATAATAGCAAGTATGGCTCCGAGTGTGGATCTAAATTGCTGTTAGTGGGTCATCTCTTGGTCCTGATGTTCATAGTTGGACTCACTGAGAGCAGAGTTAAGCCTGTTTTCCGATATTAAAATTGTCCAGATATAAAAATGGCGATGGCTACCCGAAATTAAGAGCAATCAGGATTTGATGATCAAGGTCTATGGAGAACTAGAGAAATGGAGAGCTAGCCCAGCACTTTATATTAATTCACACAATCTACGTACTGTTGAGCAAGTGCTCTAAGATGTTTGTTTTGACGCCTTATGGCTGCTATCTCACCAATAGGCGCATCTATCTGCATCTGCTCGCTGATGATACTCTGCCGCAGTTTTGTTTCTTAAGCAATCCTTGCCGAATGTGTAGATATTCATACCTACTGCAGTTGAGGCGATCCAGGCTGCTTAGGTGCTGATAGCTGAGTCGTTATTCTGCTAACCTGGGACATTCTCATTTTGCATCCTGCAGCGGATCAGCCGGTTGGTGATCCCGGCTCCAACCAAAGGATCAGGGGTTATCATAGGAGAATACGAGTTCCTGTCAGCAACGCTGGTTGGGAGGCATATCTGTTACCTACTTCCGTCAACTAGAATGGGGCGAGCTTTAACGGGATCTCTGACTGGAGAATTCCAACGGCGAAGATGTAACGATTTCACAATTCCGCGAATGAGTCAATAATGGCGCTGCTGGTGGTAATACGAAAAGGATTGGTGTTGAAACAGTGGATGAAGAGGCACGTTGCCGCTGCTCTAAAGCCCGACACATGGCTGGAGTTGGCCAATTGAGCAAGCTAGACTTCCGGATCACATTCCTGAGCAGTAGGGAAATACTGAGATGTGATCAGAAGTATGAGAACGTCTGTACTCAAATAGTCAATGAATCTGCTATTGATCTAGACCTCATCACACATTCTAACGCGTAACCCGGTTACTGGAATCACTTGTGTGGCGAGAGGCTGATATTTGGCGAGGTGTGATTTTTGTGTAACACTTGGTTAATGTGGCAGGCCCATTGTGGACTGACATGCAATGCATGTGTCTTCTGATTGCTGGTGTTTTCTTATACAGCGTGTGTGGTTCGCAGACGGGCGCTAACAACAACTCAGGGTTGAGCACATTCGGGTGCGTCTCGGCCCGGTCCTATGAACGCCGGGCGAAAATGCCAGTGTCATATCTGATCGAATGTTTTAGTAATGTTTGCGATTCGTCGACATTCAATGGCTATCTGCGCGGAAGATGTCGAAATCGTTAGTGGCAAATTGGGTGCTTAAGTGGCACGCCAAAATTCCAAATTGTGCACGCCTCCTAAGGGTCCTATTCAGTGTCCCACCCAACATGCATTGTGCTAAAAATGGCCAACTATACCCCAAGCTGTCAAGCTGATCAGCAAACATCTCACTCTCAACGACGGCCTATCATAGTGCTTGAATGACAGCCAAAGTAAACTGATGAGCACGTGGGAATACCCACCAAACGTCAGGCTCAGGCGGTTTAGCCAATAAACCATACCAAAAAAGCCAAAAAAGCCAAAAGAAACAAGCATGTCAATGTGTTAAAAGGTGGTGAAGATCTTTAGCAAGCCCATCCATTCTCCCGGGAATATGCCTGTACATCCTGTCGTAAGCAGTCTTGTGTCTCAGCAAGAAGGCCTTCCACGCAGGAAGCAGGCGAGCACGTAAGAATAGATCCCTCAAGGCCGGATCGCTAATAAGGAAGCTTAAAAATACGCCAATTCTCGCCAAATGCCGCATTTGTAAATGACTGCTGCTGGTGGCTGCGCGGATATTTCCGAGGACGAGTTGAGTGAGCTCATACTGGCTGGTAAGAGTATGGAGGAGCATAATTGATTTGGTGTTAAAAGATGATGGGCAAACAATATGAGCAAACGTTGAAGGGAATGGGAATTTGTTGTTGATGCTAGACAATTACTATCAAAGGTTAGCCAGCCATAGCCATTAAGTGTTGGGTTGTTAGTGGTTGACCATAAAATGGCCTTTATCTATATTTACAAACGCGTGGTTCTAATGGGATGCTATGTATTCTCCAAACTGATTGTACTTCTCCAACTTCTCCATGCTTTCTTTTTTAATGGCGGACGCCATTGTAGATCCTGCGAGAATCTGATTGGAATCCTCTCAGCCAGCCAACATCTTATGCACTCCTACGGAGTATCCTGAAGCTCAACTTCATCACCAAGGGTCGCCAGGGCCAGACCTTGTCGGCATTTAATCATGCAGTGATGCTAAGCCACCTGCTTTGAGGATCCCTATCCCCCACATTGCCATTTGCGGTTATCTCACAAAAAGTGGATAGTACTCCGGAGCTGCCTCCGTAAGGTCAACACATTTATACCTTCGTACTACGTTGGCGTATTTGACGTACTAAGTAACTCGGGTCGGAAGAAAACAATCGGGCTGCTTTACCAAGCGGAGGAATCGGTTAATGCCATGGCGGAATGGCTGCCACTCACCCAACTTATCATTTTATGAAAGTAGGGATATTATGTAGAAGGGCCGCAGCCATCTACTTGATGCCAGCCGATAACAATACGGAAAGAGGAAGAAAAGCGGACCGGGATTTCCAACAATCAAATTTATGGACTGGACGTAGCAAGGATACCATATTACCGATAACTAATATAAATGAGAGTAAATTAGCTAACCACCTGCTCTGAGGGACAAGACCAGAAGTCATGTAAATATTGCAAGTTAGTTTAACTGCGCAAACTAAAAACCGGGTGTAATCTGGGATCCAGTTATAGATCCGCTCTAACTCCCGGTAGTAAATTGAGGTTATAGACCAGAGTATCGTTGCTAGAGTATATTAGAATGGAGGTATCAGAAATTCCATGCCATTTCCTATAAATGACTCCGTATTATTCTTAGGGAATGGATGAATCTTACCGCTACCTATATTTCTATCACTAGAGTAGCCATAAATTGGACCCTTCCCGAAGGCTCCAACATCCCACAAGTTTATTTTACATCACCATAACCACGATTTTGCATGAAATTTCTACCATACATATCTAATTTAGCCGCCTCGTGTGAATGACAGACAAGGTTTTCCCGTTGATGTTATAATTCAATCCAATTCGGAGCCAGGGGCCAGCGGGTAGCGGGAGGCAAGACGGGACGGGACGGGATAATCTCGTGCCGTGCGTCGGCCCGACGCACGTGCCTTCAGGGTTTACTTGCCTCAGGCCCCATATCAACACGCCTGGATTAGGACGTCGCAGAACTCTTATCAAATTCTTAAATGTTATATTTCCAGTCTATCTTCAGCTTCAGCTTCATTTTAATTCTCATCATCTCCCTCGTGCTCCTACCCTCTTGCAGAGTGACAACACACTGTGTACTCTCGGGCGTGGGTGGCAATTGAAATGTCTGAGTGCTGCCTGATCCGCCTCGGTAGTCCGCCTTACTTCGTGCTTTTACTTTCTGGTCCCTCTGGTCGCGCGCTCACGCCTCACTCTTTTCCCTCTTCTTCTCCAAAACCACTCCGTTACCCTTCCAAATCTTGTACCGTATTTGTGCCCTTCCCCGTATTGTTTCACCGACTAGAGCCAACAGCTGGCTGTTCCTATCGCAGCCGTCCCCTTGGACGCGATCGCCCGTGTTGTGGCAGTCCACCGCTGCATTACCCGGCCACCAAGTGCGCGCGTCAGTCAGTCGTCCATCCATCCATCCCGCCCATGCAAAAGAAATATAGTCACTTCCCCACGTCTGCCTCGCCGACCCGCCCTGCGAGCCAGATCTCCACACGACCATCTTAACAGCGTCGTGTTCGGATTTCGGATACCTACCTAGGTGGTTTGAGCGTTGCCTGCGTGTGTGGGTGCAGCGCCCGAGTGTCCTGTACATCGCTCATGATTCATTTTCAGTACCTTCTCGCTCCCTTTAAAGAGCCGTGACGGGCGGAATCCATCCGGTTTCCCTCGAAGCCGACATTTTCCGAGCGGATTTTGAATGAGAAAGCATCGGTTTGGCGGTCCCGGGAATGCACAATAGAACCCTCAGCTAATGTACCTTAGATACAATGTCAAGCCCCTCGAATTATCATCGAAATGGTGCCCATTCTCGCTCAGTACGGCAGGATCCTATGCTCCAGCATCTGATGGCCTTTCTGACGAGTGTAATTTCTTAGTTTTACCCTTCACTTGCTTCCATAAGCTCCGCAGACTCGGGCCAGATCTATGGATCTACAAGAGAAATGGGCCCTCCACCTTTGGATTTCCCACCACAGCCTGTTGAGATTGATTTAAATAGTTTTACAAGGACTCTACCGAGCCCTTCGACAGCTGGATCCAACCACTGGGATCCGATGTTCCAACCCCATGCCTTTGGAGAGGCTTCATATGTATCCCCAAATATGGCCAGGGTACCGCAGCTTCAAATTGATGGTCAAGGACGTGGTCCCAAGCAAGATCCGCTTGTTCAGTGGTATGCGAGTAACGATGGTCCTTGGGTCCCCAAGGTCATCCCAGACGTAGCCCCAGCAGAAAGAATACAGGCAACACAGGCAGGTAATCGTAACCTCGTATCTTATGGGAATCAGTATCGACAACCAAATCCATCGGAAGCTGGGTCTGTCCAGTTTGGTGTTCCAAACTCGGATTCTGGATATGGGACCCGTCGTAGTGTGGGCAACACCTCCGTATTCAGTGCTGATGTTGCCGAAAGAGACCAGGACTGCCAAAGTCTTGCCGGCCATCTTGATAATTTCCAGCCGTTTCAGGGACTCAATGAAATATTGCCAGGTCGGGATTCCAGGATAAGTGATTCTTGGGCGCCTCGTCCAATCTCTATAGGATCGGATTCTTCCGGTTTGATCTGCCAAACTTGCCAGAAACCAGTCAAAACCCAATCTGAATTAAAGTGCGACGTTTGAGCTTGTCTATAGAAGTATAGCTAATTATATCTAGGAAGCATAACTTACGGCATACAAAACCTTTCAAATGCTCTGTCGATATGTGTCCACGAAAGGATGGGTTCAGCACGATCAATGACCTAGACAGGCACACCAGGAGCAAGCACCCAGGAGCTACACCAGAATCGGCATCTACGAAAACATACCACTGCTATGTTCCTGGCTGTAAATCTAGAGGCAAGACCTGGCCACGTTTGGACAATTTTAGGAGCCATCTGAAACGCGTCCACCATCATAACATGACTACAGAGGAAATCGAAGATATGATCCGACGGTAAGCAGTGACTGCCGATGTGAAGCGTGGATTGTGCTGACGAGCTGCAGCGCCGAAAGCAACGAGAGTGCAATGCTGAACGCAGACCAGAAACATGTGCCAATTGAACCCCCTTCTCAAACCCCCTGGAGACCAGCAAGCCCCGCTGTTCATGAGAATAAATTGGAGCCTCATTTGGAACCTGTCCATCCAGATAGGGTCGACTCGCCGCGGCCAGTTCCACCCAGGGAGCCTCAAATGGATAAATTGGTGACCGAACCTGTGCCACAAGAAGAAAGGAATCCTCAACCAGATATCCAACGCCCTATTACTATTCAGCTACCGGAAATTTCCCCTACTCGTACAAAGACCCCAGTGGGCAAATTCAGTGTTTTGGCCCCAGCGGGCCAGGCTAATTCGGTCATAAATGCAGCTGACAATGCAAAGCCAAACTCATCCCCAAAGGCTAGTAGTGTTCCAGCCAAGGCAGCGAGGCAGAATGATGGGGCAATCTCAGATAATCTCACCGAGGTGATCAGAGCCGTTCTATCTGGGGCTAGCATCCAGGATCCCCATGGCCAGGGTACTAATAGAGCCAGTCTACCAAATGGAAGGACGCCACTAGGGTCGAGTGATATCCTCAGCGGGCAGACTGATCATATTAAAACCGCAGACTCTCCGTGCTCAGAGACAGATTCTATTGAATCTCGGGAATCAAAGCAAGCAGAGGAAATTAAGGAAATTATCAAAACTATCCGCAACCTAGGCTATATAGTACAGAAGGAAACGACCCAACCCACAAGACAGAATTCAGGATCAATATCTGGTAATAGAAGCAGCAATATCGTGAGCTGCAACAGGTGCAATAAATTCCAAGGCCGGCCTTGCGAGCTGAAGTACGTCTCTCTATCAATACTTTGAACCATGCTAACTTATGCCAGAAAACATATGAAACGTCACGATAAGCCGTATGGCTGCACATTCCTGGAGTGTGGGAAGAGCTTTGGCAGCAAAAACGACTGGAAGCGGCACGAGAATTCTCAGCATTTCCAACTTGAGGCATGGCGATGCGATAAGCAGCTCCCCAAGGGTGGCGCATGTTCCAAGCTGTGTTATCGCCGACAGAATTTTGAAGAGCATCTCAAGCAAGAGCACCAGATCCCTGATGACGCTGATGCTCTCACGGATGCGCTCGAAGGTTGCCGCATTGGCCGTAGCTGTGACGCACGCTTCTGGTGCGGATTCTGCGTTAAGCTCGTTGACCTAAAGGAGAAGGGCCTTGCTGCATGGACCGAACGCTTCGACCACATAGATGATCACTTTATGGGACGTAAAAGCTTCTCGAAGCAAAATATCCTGCAATGGGTCCCAGTTGATGGGAGTGCCAAGCTCGAAGGAGATTCTGGGAGCCGTCCGGATATGTCTCGCGGAAAGGGAGCCTCAGATGACCAATCTAGCCCTACCTCTGGATCTCCAAGCGGATCATGTTCGAGTGATGCTGGTGGCAGTGCAGGATGTTCACCTGACGCTACAACCGTTGAAGCTAGCGGCGCTACAAATACCAAGAGGAGGCATAGCGACGGGGATGATGGTAGCAGGCCAAAGAAGCAACCTAGAACAGCCACACCCAAGGAGGTCACAATATTTTGTGTAAGGTTCAAATGGTCTGAATTCAAGCTCTTCATGCTAATACATTAGTAGTGCCAGTGCCATATTGGACACAATCTCAGATTCAATGAATACTGCTCCATTTGTCCTGATGGCCATTCCTTCTGCGACCGCTGTTCCAGGGAACATCCGGACTGATTCTACTTCTGGGTTCTCTCTAGAGGGGCACTGCGCATTTTGACTCTTCTGGCGTTAAGTTTTTTTGGATTCTCGGATTGTTAACACAGTTATTTACAATTTTGTTTTTATGTACCAAAGATCTATGGGCTACTGGGTTAGAAAACACGGAATCGGAAATGTCCGATGGAGTAGGAGGCTCATTATTGTTTGCCACCCGGCGTTTGGTGTGCTACTCACTCTGTCCCGCAAATCCATGGCAATCTATATAATTAATAGCCTGTCTTATACGTACGCTATATTGATCGGCCTCTATATCTGAGATCATCATTCCCTGTTCTGGGATACTGATACCACGCTGCGGCATATGCGTGTCCCTTTAAACGGCCAGACCGAGTACCTCTGTAGGCACCTTATTAGATAATCATATTTTGAACATCCTCGAATGCTCAGGAGCCCCAGTTTGGGGTGGCGAGTATTTTCAGCCGCACCTGACGCCTGCCCCAATAAATATCTCTGCCCAAAGTGCCTACAATGTGAGCCCAGTGGCTTACGGCGACCCAAAGCGGCTACAATATAGCGAGGGCAAAGGGGTGTTTGGGGGGTGATTGGGCCCGAACACCGCCACTAACCAAGGAAACATATCACTCGTCAAGAGCCACCACCATTCTTCCTCCACCTCCAGACTCCAGCCACCACGTCAGAGTCCGCATCTCGGTGTCCCTGGGGAGTAATAGTCTACAACCACACCAGGAACTACGCGACCGCGAGGCAGAGCCATGGACTCCTTGTGAGGCTGCTACGAGTGCATAAATTTGCTCAAGGGCGAACCTGCGTTCGTCCCGCCCTTCTTGTCAACCTGTCATACTGTGACAATTCTTTTGGTATGCAAACCAATCCATCATTCCATGGAGAAGAGGGAGGTTCCGCGCCCACAGCCGCCGGCGCCCAAGACTTGCGATAAACTGCGATGGCCATGGGCTGCTGAATCAGAGTGGTGCCCTCCATGGCGTTATCGATACGCACTTTGATACTCCCTAGCCGCTGGGATTCCCCAATGTTTCGTTCCCGGTGTTCCGGTCGTTCCTTTTGCGTAATCTGGGACACCTCAGAGGCCCAGCGGGCCCCGATTTAGAGAGGGTTTCCAGCCATGTTTGGGGGCTGCAGTTGAGGTGTCGATATCCACGACGCGGGTCAAGCGCCGAGCGTCCTGTTTCCAGCCTTCAGAAGAATGTTGTTGTCCTTTGTCCACGACGCCGGGACTCTTCACCGGGGCAAACACTGCATTTCCATATGGCCCTTGGAGCTTTGCTTTCCTCGGGCGGTGAACAGAATAGCTCTTCAGAGAATGCCTCTTCTCATGGAAAATCGAGGTGCTGCCTACGCTGCCTTGTCCGCCTTGCGCCGTGTAACCAGTTCGTGGTGTGGCCATTGGATGGCTGCCCCGGGCGTAGACGATCGCTCATCCGCCTGGAAAAAGGAAACATAGGCTTTTCCTGCTTCTTGATCGCCCGACAGACGCAGCAACCGGTGGAGCGAGCAATGCATGCCCCGTAGATGCGCGCATGGCGCAGTCAGGTCCTTATCCGCCCTCTGACCCTCCAGGCTTCGAACCCCACCAACCGAATCCCCAGCGTCCTGCATCGAGCAGCCCTCCACAATGCGTTCTCTGCATGCCTTTCCCAGGCCAAGTTGCTCGAGTCGGTTCTGGTCCCAGACAATGCGGCTCTGCCCAACAAATCATCAAGGCGGATTGCTTTGTAGTCAGTTGTCCATTTTGTGTAAGTTGTGTTGGGGCTTGGCTGCACTTTATCGTCTTGTCCCTCACTGGCTTTCTCCAAGGAGAACTGCGCCCGATTCATTATTTGACTTCGCCCCGGATTTCTGCTTCTCCCGAAATTCCATGTTGTGTTTGACCTCACCGCGAGACCATCTTGTATGTATTGTGCATAAAACATATTACTCCTGTGTGAAGTCACTTGTTTGTTTGTTTAAAAAAGGTCGTTAATCACCTGCTGGACTTTCGTAAGTCTATCTAGTCCTTAAACACGCGTTAGCGCGCTGATGAGGAGGCAGGATTTCACCGCCCAAAAGGAAACCAAAAAAAGATTCAGTTTTTGAGACGTCTCAAAACCTTTGCATTCAAACTTCTACACCTAGTTCCACAACTTTGATAAGCGCCGTGGCGACTGCTCAGCGGCGGCCACCTCCCCTCGACCTCGACCTGAACCAGACTATGGCGTATAATATGCCCGGATCATCGGCCACCCAAGGCCCTCCCTTCTTTGAAGAGATGATGAATGCATCTAAACTCTACACTAATGACGACTATCTCTTGGAGGTCCAGAATTCCTGGATAGAAAACATCGACCCACTACTCCGCTTGCCCACTCAAGCTCAGCAGGTTTGGCAGAGCCAGCAAGAGCCCCTTCAACGGTTTATGACACAGCCCGAAAGAAACCTCTTCACGGCCGGCCCGGTCCATCATCACAACCAGAGACTCCCACAAGCTTTGAATAGACCAACAGCCCCAATATCTACTCTTCCACAAGCTTCCCGTCCACGGATGACCTCTCCTTCTCCTTCCCAGGAACAAACATCGACAACTTGCAGCAGCGCAAGAAGCCCGGGTCCTGATATGGATTGGTATAACGAAGCCCAGTACTCCCCCATGGCTCAACCCCGAGATGACTACTCCCTTCCCAACGCAACATTTTACCTTGGCCAAGCATTTCCAGACCCATGGGCCAGGGCATCAGAAGGTCAAGTCTTCTCCCTGCCTCAAGTTTACTCCTGCCTGCAACATATCCAAGGATTGCCCGATCTTGAACCTGAGGAAGCCACTTTTGATCCTGACGAAGGCTTCAGTGCCATAGAGGTGCAACCCGAGTACGCCATCGAGGTAGATAGCGGGCACCTAAAGAATGGAATAACCAACGACTATCCTTGCCTGGTTGACGAAGGCATTGGAACATCGATTAAGGACCAATCATCACCAGAAGCGACTGAATTCCCGCTGTCCCAGACCGACGTCAGCTCTGAGGCCGATGCAGATGCCGAAGGGGAAGACGACTTTGAGCTCCCAATTGTGGACGCCATTTCAGACCCCGAATACACTCCCAAGTGCCGCCCCCGCAAACAACGCCCTTCCAGAAACACATCTCTGAACGCCACCAAAACCGGCCGCATCACAAAACTCGCAGCCCCGAAATCTCGCAGCAACCTACATAACTGCAGGCTCTGCAACCACTCCTGTAAAGATGCACAGGGTCTACAACGCCACGTTGCTGCTACACATACCCGAGCCTTCACCTGCGTCTTCTCCTTTGCCGGCTGCCCCGCTACATTTGGCAGCAAGAACGAATGGAAGCGCCACGTCTCATCTCAACACTTGAATCTCCACTCATGGATCTGCAACGTCGGTATTTGCGCTCAGTCCAAGCGGTCAAAATCCTCATCTGGCTCGGCATCAAGAGGGAGTGAATTCAATAGGAAGGATTTATTCACCCAGCATTTGAGACGAATGCATACCCCGGCCCACCTTAAGAATTCAACCAAGAAGGACAGAGAGTGGGAGGACAAACTTAAGGACCTAGGCAGAACATGTATGGTGAGCAATAGGCAGGCCCCCACTAGGCTTGGATGTCCTGTCGAAGGGTGCGGCACCATATTCGAAGGTAACGGGGCGTGGGATGAGAGGATGGAGCATGTCGGCAGGCATCTTGAAGTTGGTGCGAAGAATGCGGATAGTGAGGCTGTGTACCAGGAGAATGATTACTTGCTTATTCGATGGGCTGTTACCGAGAGGATTATTGAGCCCAAGCCTGGTCATGCTAGGGGCTATAGGCTTGTTATTGGCGGCGGAGCTTCGGTAGGAGATGAGGATGCAGAGGGAGAGGATGAGTGATGGGTTTTGGGTTTTGGCTGACGATCATGAGTATGATTAATGTATTTTTGTGATTACATCGGTTTTCTCTTGCATGCTTTTATATCATTCGACTAATACCCCACACCAGCAAGGCTAGACGGTGGGTTAGGATGGAACAATAGCACATTTGGCAGGGAGTGTACACCTTATCGCGAAATGAATGAATGATGGATGGTAGTACGACCTTATATTTCTGCTTCCCTCTCCAAGATATGTTGGATATCGTTGCCTTTATGATGCATAGCTCTATGGAAAGAAAGTGGTGGTTATTTGTGAGATTAGATAGAAATTCTTATTTTAGGTGTAATTGAATCACGAAATGGATAAACGCCAAAATGAATTTTGTCAAATTGTTACTCCTACCACTGGAGATAGAAACTCAATGCTGCGGATTTCTTTTATATATACGTTATACCATTAATTGTTTTAATAGATTTTGTTAAAGGAAATACGAAATTAAAATCAAAAGTCCAAGTCTATGAAAATTGCTCATTTGGTAAGTCCTATTGTACACTATCACAAACCCCCTCCCTACCTATCATTTAGCGCCTCAGGCTAGCTCTCTCTCTACCATCACCAGCCTCTTCTCAGCTTGTTCTCAGCCATTTCTCGGGAGTATTGAGCTACTAAATTCTTTGAGGCCTGTAGACGACTTTTCTGGTCTAGGGCCGTAGCCGAGTTAACTCCATTCTTAGCTTCTTCTTCGGCGATTTCAGCCTCTAGCCTCTTTATAGAGAACATCATAATTTTCTTTTGCGATGTTTCTAATTCCTCAATAGCTTCTCTCACTTTTTGGCCCAACTCGCGCCCTTTCTTATAGCTGTTAAACAGTTCAAAAAATATCCAGACGCAAACGATGCTAATCAGGGCAATAACGATTTTAGATATCATCTTGTAGTACATACTCTAAGATGTCTAGCGGTGTAGTTGTAATGCGGTTATACGAGTTCGTGATTGTAGTTGTCGAGCAGCAAGGGGGATGATAGTAGCGATAGTAGCGATAGTAGTAGTGGTGGTAATGGTTGTAATAGTAGTGATAGTGATAATAGTTGTTGCGAAATATATGGAGATAGTAAGTATTTATAGATAAAGAGAATAAAGACCCTAAATTAAGTTAGCAAATAGTGTGTGTAAACAGCGCTGTTTAAAGCAAGGCTCTGTTTATTTTGTTTGCTTTGTTTCATTTGTTTATTTATGTCTTAGTTATGATATTTATAGCCCAACCATCATGGCGCTGCCTTGGACGGATTTGATGACCTTCCTTTGTAATTATTCTCGGCCTATATTACTCAATCCGCCTTTGTTGAACGGACAAGACCTGCTGCGATTAGGGAATGCGCCAAGTCTGGCGGCTTTGAAATTAAGTCTCGTGCAATTCAAGTCACACAAGTATAAGCCATCGGAGGAGATGTACTAGCATCCGTATATTTACTCTAATATTAAATAAAACTCACAGAGATCTAGCATGAATGTTGTTGAATATAAAACTCAGTAAATTATGGAAAACTTAATATTGTAAAGGCTGTAAGATATACCTAGTCGAAATTGCCTGCTTGTCTCATATACGAAGACTTATTCTCTAATCCACTTCCGCTATGACTGGTTCAACTACTGAATCCTGATGGTCTAGTATGGATGCTCCCAACTTGTATAGCCTATCTAGCCTTATAGCTTCCCTCCTCTTCCATTCTTTATTCCATTTTCGCACCAAATAAATGGTAGCACCTAGGAGGAAGATCAATAGGGGAACCAGAGAAGAATTATCCCAAAAGTATAGACGTAACATGAGAAAGGATATGGTCCCACCTATTATCAACGTATCTGGGGTGAGATATCTTGGACTACTGGGTGGCATGGTTGCACAGTCAAGTATGCTTGTGGGCTTGTTAAATTGGGGATTGATAGTGAGGGTTGATGGCTAAATACTGGGAAGGAGGGACGGGGTTTATAACCTTTATGGCTACAGATGTTTGAAAAAACAGAGGTCGAATGGGCACTTCGAGACCACCTGTTTATCATCCATTATGCCAATGTATTCGTTGAAAGATGAACCTTAATTGTCCTATAAGATCTAAGATACGCCTAGCTTACTTACGTGCCAAGGACAGCGGTAAGCTATAAGCGCTCTGTTTAACTAGAGGTAGTTAATAAGCAGGTTTATTTCCCTTTAATGCACTTTTTCCCTTTATAATTTGTCCAAAATTTGTGGTTTGTACAGAAATCAAGTCACTTGGAAAAATACGGATACAAACTGCGAAGCGAGAAAAGGGGGGAAGGTCACATGACAGTAGTAGATTCCTAG
Organism: Venustampulla echinocandica; assembly: GCF_003357145.1. Lineage (NCBI taxonomy): Eukaryota > Fungi > Ascomycota > Leotiomycetes > Helotiales > Pleuroascaceae > Venustampulla > Venustampulla echinocandica. The sequence continues at coordinate 2,172,791 of NW_022474207.1, forward strand.
GTACTAATTCCCCACTCCGTGAGGATCTCTTACCTGCAAATTATGTAACACCAATATATCTTTTCCATACTTAATTAACTAAGTTAATTCAACCTAATTTTAATACCAAAGTTTCCTGGTATTAACATCTCGGGCGCACCTTTGGGTAACGATAAGTCTGCGTTGATACAAGCAAATCAATGAAGGGGCTGCTGGTCTACTGGTCTACCCATCCACAATTCGCCGCCTCGAGTTCAAGGTCAAACTCACCTGGAGTTAACCTAGCCGGAGTCGGAGGGCCACGCCAGAATTTCCAACCGTCTGGAATTCGCCAGCGTCCGATCAATAAATTGAGTGCATCACGCAACGGATCCAGAATTCGGCCAATAACAACGCCTGCCGTGGCAAAACTAAAACTTATAAGCAGGCCTTGGATGATATCAGAACCTGGCCCATGAATAATCTTCCCTCCAAAAACAAGTAACAAGTCTGCTAAAATTGCCATTATAATTAAACCATAGGATAAAGTCCTGTTATCGCAAGGACAAATGGACTTGTGTACTTTGGCAAACATTGAGCTGACGGATTTCTTGATTGTGGAAAGGCTTACTGCCACTCTGCTAAGCATCGAGCCTCTTTTTCCCCCCAAGCGTTGATAGGTTTTGCTATCGCGTTAGAACTAGTTGGGTAAGAACCTACAACAGTGATTATTTGCGAAGATCTAGGGGCCAACCACCAAAAGCTGTAGATCAAAATTTCGGAAATCAGGAGCGAGATAGAGGTTTATAATCGCTGAGGATTAAAGTGTTAACTTGTTCTCAAAACAAATGTATTGTTCTTTCAGACTTTTAACCATTTTCTTCTGTTTTTGACGTGAATAAAGAGAATAACAACTTCCGAGAGACTTCCTGCCTAACGGCCCTTTGTTATTTCTTCAGTACAACTGTAACCTTAAGTAAAGGTATCCTGGATCGGAGAAGTGATTGTCCATGCTGGATGGATGGATAGATAAGCCCATATTTCTTCCGAGTATGCATCTTCTAAAACGAAATGTAGGACACTCTACACATGTCCATCATCCTGAAAGGCAGTGCTAAGGAACCGCATTATGAACGTGGGAGTAAACTTAAGCTAAGATTGAATGCGCCTTGGTCACCATTTAGAGCTAAAGGTTTTGTGGCTTCGTTGGAAGTACCAGAGCCATTTGAGAAGTTGGGAGCGAGTTTGAAGGCCCGGTATGTAATGATGTCGATAGCTGGAAAGCTCGAGCGGTGTCTTTTGAGGGAGGATGTGTTTGCGGGAATAACTTGAAGAGGAACATGTAAAAGCTCTTGGGTTTTTGCGATATAATCCGCGATAAAGAAAGTTCAGGATACACAATCAAGTTCACTGGAGCTCAATTTCAGCCAACAGTCTATCTATCTACAGACTACAACCTTGTTGGCGACTATTCTGGAACCCTCCTCTTCAGACCTGCCGTGTCCCCAAATGAGTAGGGGCTTCGCTACTACAATCAAAATACTCTCATAACCGCCCTCAATTATTATGGGCGTGTTTCAGCACCTAAGACGGTGCGGCCGAGATTGTTGTTGGTGTTGGAGTTGGTGTTGGCACCAGGCCGGGTCGCTTTGCGGAACTCCCTATATGGCATCCTCTGAGCCACACGTTCACAACCTAGAATAACCGCCCCCAAATGTCTTCCCTGCTACATACACAATTTGATGCGGCTATGTGTGGTGATTAAGCTAGAACTCATGCCAGCGGTTTGAGTTTATCGTCGGCATCAAGCTCAAGTGCCACTTGTGAATCAAGGCTCGGTGTTCACAGTTCAAAGACTAAAATTCAAAGTTAAAACTAAGACGCGAACGCAACATGACAATTCGTAAGATTTATCAAGGTTTAAGGCTATCTCGTTTATTTTGTGGGAAAGCCTTCGAGGAAATGCTGTGATTTACCGTTTTATTAAATGCAATAGTAACAACTGCTATAAATGTGAGCTTATTAGAAAGACCTCACGCTATATTCACCACAAAAATTTCGTTTTCCCCATCTTTAGTCATATTCCAAACTCCTGTTCACAACCTCCATGTCGCCAAGTAGGGCAGCCGTCTCCGGGCATGCCTGCATACTCTCGCAGAACTTCCCGCCTAGTCTCTTGATAACGTTGCACCTCTCCTCCATCGTCAGCGCGTTATACAAACCCAGACCCCTAGGGGAGAACTTTTCCCAGCCTTGGGTGTTATCGAGCACACATACGCCACCGCTTTTAGGAAAGGCTGTAGTGAGGTTCACATTGATGTCTGGCTCGACGCAGTGGTCGATAGACTCACACCAGTTAATATGTTCAGGCCAGCGAGGAGGCAGCGACCAGAAGCTGGCGCCGCACATGCGTAGGCGTGTGCAGAATTCGTCCTCCTCTGTTTGATTAAGTGACCGTTCCGTGTCTTGGAAGCGGTCAACGCCGATGGATGATAGCTCAACTGGCGCGAGATCCTGTATCCAGACACCTTCGTTCTGCCAGCAAGCGACCTTGCCATACGCTATACTATAGCGCTTAATCGGGTCAAAGGGCTCGACGGGCTCCTCCGGCCAGTCATCCTCCAGCCAGGACATATCGTTCAAAGAGGAAGGTTTAGTCGTAGTTGGATTAAAGTGTGGACCGAGAAGGAAGAGCAAGCTGTATATTGAGATACAGACGGTAAAGACGATTGTATATATTGCGATGTGTCGAGAACGACTCGAGCTTGGAGGTTTGGAGGCAGGAGGCACCTCAGCCATCGGTACATCCGTCGACTTTTCGTCGCGATCGCAAGCCATAATTGATTTGTTGCAATGATGACTTCAAGAAATTTGCAGTACAGAAGCTGCTGTATGAAAAGGAGGTTTCGGGGTAGGAAGTTAAAGATATGGTAGTTCCATGAGATGCGGGAGATCAAGCCACGTGGTACTAATATACTATGAAAGGCAGTTAGGTACTTAATACCTCCAGGCTACATAGCTATGTTAGATTCAAGACATGGGGAATGGCAACTCCAACGCCAAGAGGAGCTCTGCCACAATGGCGCTGACTGATAACTTAAGCTTCTCCGTTGCCGAATAGGGGGCTGTGTCCTGTGGCCTACCAACAGTGACCAATTACGTACAAGTTACCTAGGGAGGTATTGAAGCCAACATCTGCTGATCGTAGTATCGGTTGACATTACGAAGTACCAACAATATATGATGATATGAATATAACCGTTGGCTCGTACTACCCCAACAGATATCCGTGGCTCTTAATAGCAGCTAGCGAGGCCTTTGACGTATGCTCCAAATACCAACATTCATCAGTGGCTCACTAATGGTACCGACTGGGGCATGAACGGGCATATGAGGCAAACTTGAAATCTGGCGATGATGGCCTCAGCTTCACGTTCAGGCTTCAGCTAGGGGCGGAGGACGGCAACTTTGACACTGGTTTTAGCGACGAGGACACGGTTGCACCTCCTATTTGACCAATCTCCTAAAATGCGAATGGATTGAATGGATCCGATACAAGTGTTTTCAAATTTCAATACTTTCTGCACCTCTCTAAAAGTACGTTCTTTTATAGATATTGATTCTAAATGGAAACCATATATTTATAAAGACACCACCCTGGAAACAGGGGAAGAGTGGGTCCCAAAATCCAACCAATAGGCAGCACCCTATTTACTATCGTGGGACCCCCACCGCCCGCTCGGCAGAAACAGACCTCGGCTTAACCAAGGTTATGGCATCAAGTCTCCAACGCGCTGAAATCCTTCATTTCTCCTTCACATCCACTTCACGTCACCAGCTTTCACTACAGCTCCTTAGCCAGTTACCTCCTTGCGCCCAGTCAAATCCCGATACCATAGTCAAGATGTCAAAACAATTTACCCCCGCCGAGGTAGCCTCGCACAAGGATGCCGAGAATGGCATGTACATCATCATCGATGATGGGGTTTTTGATGTTGCCGGTATGTCTCCTCTGCCCTTTATTTGCTCCTATTTCTATGCAATACCAATCTACGCGCTCTCCATTTCATTTCCCATTCCCTAGCTATATCTCCTGGAGAAAAGAAACAATGTTGGAAGTTGCTGACCAGGAAACAGGATTCATCGACGAACATCCCGGCGGAGCGAAAATCCTCAAGCGCGTCGTGGGCAAGGATGCCAGCAAACAGTTCTGGAAATACCACAATGAGGGCGTTTTGAAGAAGTATGCTGCTAAGCTGAAGGTTGGGACGGTGAAGGAAAGTGCGAAGTTGTAAGGTGGAGGAATCTGGGTATTTGTGTGAAGTGGAGGGAGGATGTAGGAACTCGGAGGGATATTGGACGAAATGAGGGACAAGTGAAATAATCCAATGATGAGATGATGCGAAGATACGATGGGGGACTAGATGGGGGACTAGATGATTGGAAGGAAGGGAGAGAAGGCTGATGTAGATTGTGCGCATATAGAGAGCACCAGCATTGTATATACGTCGCTGGTCACGATGCGAAGAAATCCAAGACTAGATCTCCTATGAATACAAGTTATAAACTTTTGCCCAACCGACCTTCACATAGCTCCCTTAATACCGTGATCCCTCGCTCCCAAAACCAAAGCATCGTGTGATCCTTCATCCCTCTACTATCGCATGGACCAAGCCGGGTGATGTCCGTCCGGGAAACATTGTAATCTTTGAAGGCCGCATCGATTGCTACGAGCAGGCTTCGATGTGTAGTTGCAAATCGGCGATTCGGCGAATATGGGCGGAAGCAAGCCGACAGAGAGGGTTGAATCTGGTTATCAGTACTGTGGCCGATATCTCAGAAGCCCGCCAAAGAAGAAGTGCGGTGGTAGTTAGGCGGTAGCAGTCCTGAAGTTCTGGCGCAGATGTTGATGAGCGTCAAGAGCCGTGGACTTGCTGCTTGTTGATATACCACTGCCGGCATATGTCATCCCTTGTAGCAATATACAAGGGGACCCGGGAGATCTCCGCCAAAAAGATGTGGAAGCGATTCCACAACCAGGCATTCCACTCTCAATCCTCAGGGCCATTCAGCGTCTCAATTCGATATCTCTCATGGCTCGATGTGTGCCTCTGGCTTGGGCCATGAGCACAGTTGTATGCAGCGGCTTTTCATCTGGCGAGAAATTATGTAGATCTTCAACATTGGCCTCGACAACTGTCGGGAGCGGGTTTGAAACTGGAGGGTGGGCGACGACGGAGACAGTCAAGAGAAGAGGGAGGATGACAATGGGTAGGATAGAATGCATTTTGAAATTAGAGATATCGAATCCTGTAATTCGAAAAAGATTTCTTAGAATTGAGATGAAGTTTGTACCTGCGTAGAGAATCGCAGACTTTGAAAGGGATGATGCAAGGGAACCTAAGCGAGGAAGAAGACAACTGGAAAGCAACGAGAGACGTGAGGGGGAATCAGCTAAATAGCACTCGCTATATCTCTATTTGCTACCAGCACTGGCTGAAAACAAAGGCTCCAATTTATCCCAATCGTGTGGGAACGTGCACACAACTGCGCCATCAAATGGCGAGATGCGCGCCACGTGCATCGCGCCCAGTCCTGATCTCCCCGAAACACGCCAGCGATGGTTCATGAGAGTTTAATAGTTCAGATGCGCTGTGGAGAAGCCAATCTACTCCGCAAACTCGTCAATTGTTTCCCATACATTAGGATTCCCCCGGCTATTTCGATGTCTCGCTCAAAAAATCCCTCGCCTGCAGTCCCTAGTGCGTGCACGGTGAGGGGCGATCTAATAAAACTCCAAAGAGATACATGAGGCTGCTCTAGCTCTTCTATCTCAAAACCATGCCGAAACGGTGTCTTTACACCCAATGCAAACGCCGTCTAGTGCAGGGCCATCCAAAACCTTATTATGTATGTACCACACAAGTATCCGAGCGAGGCCTAGTTTGCGGGACATAAGATTTGTCGTTCAAGTCATTAGCTCCCCTATCTCCATCACTCCGCACATCTCGTCGTCGTCAATCGTAACCAATATCGCCTCATCACTGTACTTGGTTTCTCCGGCTGGAATTGTTCGGCGCATCGTCCTGATCCATTCTTTAGATTCGGTTAAGTCTAGATCGGCGGACATGGCGATCCATTCTTGTTGCGGTACGGTTAGTCCAGCGATGCACGTGGCTTGCGCTTCCATATCCATTGGACGGAGTTTCTTGATGCGCCGCGGAGGTACCATAACATCACCACTCATCCTGACCCATCCCGTCTCCGATTGATATGCCGACAGTATAACTTGTGATGCTGTGAGTGTACTTTCTACTTGTGGGATGTCCATGATTTGGATGACCTGGTCTGAAAGTTTCCGGGGCGGTTGAATTGCTGCACCAATCGCCCCTCCAGGGTGGTTTTTATGGAACAGATTGGATAGATTTTGGCCATGTAGCTCGCGCGCGACAGCAATTGCGAGAGCATCACCCAATGCAATCGCCACGGTGGTAGATATAGTTGGCGCCTTGACACCAAATGCAACCTCTTCTGGAATATGTATAGGTGCGGGCAACAGGATGGTGCTTGGCCGGTGCTGGATGATCTCGCAATCTGAAGGATGAACATGGGAGGTCATAATAATAGTTGGTAATAAGGGGTCAAAATGTGGCAAAAGGGCAAGTAATTCCGATGTGCTGCCTGAGTTCGTGATCAAAAGCACCGTGTCATCATCGTCAATTGTTCCCAGATCTCCATGCAATGCTTCGGTAGGATGCAAGAACTCGGATGGGACCTTGAGACTTTTCAGCGTCGCGACGAGTTTCACCCCGATATGCCCGCTCTTGCCAATGCCTGATACCACGAGTTTCCCCTTCCTTCCTTGAAATCTGGTGATTATCTCGACGGCTGAATTAAATCCTCTTCTCGCAATAGGATCGGTCTCGTATAACTTCGTCAGGTGTGCGAGAGAGGTGGCTTCCGTCCTCAGCACATGCAGGGCATTCGATAATCTCTGGCTAAAGGTTGAACATGTTTCCTGGATATCGGGCGGGGTGATCGAGCCTAACGCATCCAAAATAGGAGGATGTTCATCGCATGGTGTGGCAGGTGACGGAGGAGACGGTGGAGGAATCGAGGGTGGGTGCGTGGAGTTTAGGAGGTAGACTTCGCTATTCTGGACCGGGTGGTGATCCAGCGCCATAACGGATAAGGATTCAGCGGACGTTGTTGGAGGTCGCAGATATGGCGGCAAAGTGTCGACAGTAAAACAATGAACACGGCAATATCGCTAGAACGAGGGGAGTCGGGTTATAGGGGTTGAAAGTTGATTCAATAGCGGCCTCCAAGAAAAACGATACAGCCAAAGCAAGGGAAGACTCTACTTGACCTTGTCTTAACCGTCAGCCCAACTCCAGGTTGGATCCAACTCGCAGGTCGGCATTGACTTACAGACGGTTATATCCTCTTATATTTGGATCCCAAAGAGATATAGCAAGATGTCAGATGCGACTATCACCTCGATCAACCCTGTATAGTAGTATGTAGTGGTGGTGGTGATGAGGGGTCGAAGCTCAGATAGAACGAAATGTGAATTTCCGTTTACGCATCACCCGGGACGAGCTGGTGTCTGAAGCCATTGTCCATGGGGAGCAGCACTGCTACTATTGTAGCATACTCAAGGAGTGATTATATAAGAGAGAGTTGGGGAAGAGAGCGAGGACGAAGGCAAATAAAAGAGGGTTGGTTGTATGTTGCTGGGCTTGGATTCGAGGATCGCGCTGATGGGGTCCGCGGCACAGATTTTCTGCCGCAATGTATCGGACGCCGGCCGCGCGACGGTGCGACATTGGCGCCAACGACACCCTCTTCACACTCGGCTACAGCTGGGGCCGAGAGGGCTTCTGCGACTAGAGCACGCAATCGTCTTGTTTCTTTATTACTATATCCTACTCTCTCCGGGTCTCCTTCCTGCTGTGGGATCTGAGCTGCGCCTGTCCCCGCAAAGTCTGTGCTGAGAGCGAGTTGCGCGAAGTGATTGGCGCCGAGGAGGCGGACGAGGGAGACTAAAAACAAACGGCATATGCATGCATTGTGAGCATCATGGATTGATTTGAAAGCAACGCCGGAGATGCGGGAGTTAGATAGCTGGGAGGGAGGCAGATTTCTAACGAGAAAAAGCACACAACCACACGAATCATAGCAGCATTTCGAACATTCCGATGGCTGGGCGCCTTTCTTACTACGTAGGCTGTGTGTCATCGCTTGTATGCACGCAATCAGTGGGATTGTCCCTCCTGGGAGTATTCGAGCATCAGCCATCACCAGTTCCCTGGGAGAGATGCATCCAAGATCCTTCGACGACCCTTCTTGGCAGGTCTATATGATTACCCCAGGTCGACGCGCAGCTAGGCGGTGTGGCAGACGGGAGTTCCTAGATAACGTCTTGAAAGAGCGAATTAAGCAACGACGTCGCACACGTGTGAAGTCGCCATATACAGTACGGATTATCAAGCAGATATCAGACATCAGATCCAATCTGATAAGATGGCGCTCTACTGTAGTGATCGACATCGTAGATCTGGGCTTTCGGGGAGTGCTCGGGATCGCAATGCCGGGCACACTGAGTGCAACCCCGCCAAATGTGACAGCTCATAATTATTGATGGCAACATTGTGGTCTTTCTAGCCCACCAGCTCTTCGTCTTGGCCAAGTTAATATTGACCCGCTACAGGTTTCGGAGGCCTTCAAATCCGCATTCCAAGCAACATCCTTGGGCAGGTTGAAACGGATCGCTTTAGTCTCCTAGATCCACAACTTCGTGGATCAACTTAACGGCTTGAGCCGGAAAGCACTTTTTGACTCCGTAGTTCGAGCTAGTAGTCACCGCCTTCGTCCCAGGTTATTTTGCGCCGCAAAGAGCTGGATATGTCGCTGAGGTGACGGAACTCCATAGTGCTCTAGTTTGTTGGAGGCTATTTCTCACCATCTATGACGGGAGGATTGCTCTGAGCTTCCAGTATGAGTCGCCTACTTTTCAGTCAGCAGTTCTCTCCAAAACTTTAGCAATTCGGCTTTGTCACGCAGCTTCCCTCACAGAATAGACTAGGCAATACGGAGTTTGCCCATTTTGAATCATGGTAATAAGCCATGTGTCTATATCTACTAGTCAAATATGTTTTCTTAACCCAGAGACTTTGATGATACTACTTGCCATACTAGTGAATAGGTAACAAGGGTTCAAACCCCCCATTGGGATAATGATACCTAGGTCCAAGTGGATTCAGCTATCCACGGGCGATATTCGTATCAAGGCCGTTCCACGATATGCATACAGCACGACTAAGGGCTCCGCCTTCAGCCCAATGATCTCATATCTTATTTCATATGTCACCCTCCTTTCTCCCTTTCAGGTCTTGCTTGGTGCTCCTCCTGGCTAAAGCGGGCGGCGGCGGCGACAAGCTCTGGTCCGGGGTAAACCCAATACCATGGCCACGTTACCTTCCAGCCTCCCTTACCCTACCTGGTCTTCCTTAGGTACCTATGCAACTTTCGATAGATTAACTTCTGCTCCCGTTTCCCTGCCAACGGGGTTGGCATATCTATCAAGGTACCGAAAGCACTGGTCACGTGATATTTAGTCACGTTCTCCACTTTCGAGCGACTGCCGACTGCCAAGGCAGCAACAAAAAGCTTGACCGCTTCCAAGGCCATGCACGTGCCACCAGAATCCGGTGCTACAGTCCGTTTGCGGGGAAGAAGTACGATGGTGCTTCCATGTCGACTAGAGAGTAATAACGCGGTGCCAACTACCAAAGGTACCTACCTACCTTAGGTATTGAGTATCAAGAAACGGACAGAGTCGTCACTTCGTACCTTACTCTCCAACGATTGATGACCGCAGGCCTTGAATGATCCGATTTGAGGCAACCTTGGACAACTTCGCCGAGCGATCCGAGCAAAACAGGCATGTTCAAGGCTACAAGGTACTGTACCTTACTGTCCATTCCACTACTCCAAAGCCGCGATGCAGCCACAACTAGGTTATAGGAGTGACAAGTGAACGCTGTAAAAATATATACTATCAAGGGCCGGTTTCCCTTCTAGTTATTTCCCTTTTCCAAGTTTCTTTCTCTTGTAACTTGCAAACTGAAAACCTCATTTGGGTCCCGTGACAGCTGTCACCCTTGCGCTATGGCATATGCCAAGCCTTAAGCGGCATAGCTCCAGCAGCGGCTTTCTACCGCTGTCATCACCAATTAATTCCCATTCCCCAACCCTCCACGCTCTACAGTCCACCTTCCATCCACTTTCTCTTCATCTCTCGCTCTGACGGTCGCCTTGGAATACCCTCACAAAGCACTGTAAGTCTCAATTGCTGTTCTCACCGTCCTCTGCGTCGTTTATACACTTTGCGCCAAGACACTGGGCACGGACTGTCGTCACCTTATCATACCAAGAGGCTGTCTGCAGATCGCAAATACCGCTCGAAGCCGTCTTCGCTCAAGCTACTTCCAAGCTGCGCGAGGACGGCAATTGGCAATTTTTGTTGATTGGCAGCGAACAGAAGCTGTATTACATCACTGAGAAACGTCGCGCTTCAAATTCTATATCTTCACGTTCTTTGCTCGCAGCGAATATTCTGTTTATCGTCGCATGTCCCCGCGAAAAGCAGGAAGCCACAGAGCTAATAATTGCTTTCACACACAGATTACCCCAGGCACCACCACCCCGTTTGACCTCGACGGCCGTTTTCTAGCGAGAAGATACCCTCCAGGTAAGCTTCCCGAATTGTTACTTTTTACGTGGATTTCTTAAAGGTCAAGCTTTACGATGGCCAAGGACGCGATCGTGGAGTCGGCCCACCGTACTCCTTGCAAGCCTAGGCTGTATTAACGAGATCATTTTGTACAATTATACCCCCGTATAAATCCGAACTTCAGAATGCAGAAGCTGAAATCTAAACGGAGAACCGATGTTGGCGTTTCTCTAGATGGGACCTCAAGAGTATGCTGACACTTTTCCTAGCAATAATCTACAATGGCAGCCATCTCAACCTTACAAGCACGCGACGCTATGCACCAGCTGGTCAAGCGAAAAAATTGGGCCGCTCAGGAAGCAGGTGTCGTCCTCGTCTTCTGCATTGTCTTCATCGTCGCCGTCGGCCTCATTGGCCTCTTTGTCTCCCGGTGGTTCAGCAGAAGAAAGGCAGCTCGTACATCGAGCTAAACGACTTATTAAAGAGGAAGACGATCTATAGTCGAAGCCATTTCAAAGAAGGTGGTCGAGGTGTCAGAATGGAAGAGGGATGTTCCACGACAATCGCTGTTTATATGAGGCCGGCCATTAGATAATTCCCGGCGCATTCAAAATATCGGGCTGCTTTTTTTCTGCTCGTGGTGCTATGGAAGGTCGTTTTATGTATGGGATGAGCATCGCTTTATACTGGTCTGGTTTGCTGTACCTAATTCCCCGGGGACGGCACGGTTATTATTTCCGGTAACGCATGTCCCTAATTTATAACAATTTCTACAATTTCCTTTTATATATGGGGTACCTTATATACAATAAATGTTGGGAGAGCGAGAAAGCAGATTTGGGTGACACATTCGCGGCCCAAGGCTACCCGTATTCTCAGAATCTAAATCGAAGCACTTCATCCACTACCTTATATATACTATCGTCATAAAACATCTTCTACAATCCCAATCAAAGGTCTTCTTCGAAATATACATCTCTAGTGCATAGCATAGCGGACTTTTAGAAGGATTTTAGACTCAAGGTTCGGCTGTTTGCGGAACTATTTCCTTCCAGTCTCGCATCTTGCCCTATTAGCAACAAAAGTCGGAAAAAGACCGAGATGCGGACCAGTTCAGGCCAATTCGAACCAGCCGTTCCTTACTCTATCGCTGAATATCACTGCAATATTTATTAGGTCGGTGTTTCTTAGGCTCTATAGTTTTTGCCGTCGGCCACGCTTTTCCAAACGCGCCTAAAGAGTTTCCTCCGCGTCTGGCTTCATGTAGAATGTTTCCACGGTCTAGGCACCTTCTGGGCTTCACCTCCACAATGACGTCAAGCTTGCAAGTGCCACTCGAAGCTGCTTGGATTTGCTCGGTCCGAAGAAGCTTGATGGAAACAAGATAAATGGCCCCCGAATTTGTCACGGTCGCTTTTCAGTCCGCGAGGGACATATGACCGAGTTATCGAGCAATCAAGTGGTTGTGAGGCACAACGCAATTCGGGAACTGGCCAAAGGTGCAATGACGCTGGGGCCAGAGAGCCTAAAGAGAGGCATCAAATAAGGCAATTGCAACGTCGTACAAGCAGCGTGATCGTTACTACCTTTGTTCACATGATCATTTCTACTTATGCACCTTGTACGCCTATTTGTCGGACACAATCTCGTTGCTTTCTATTCCTGCTTCACTGCCTCGTTGCCTCTTTGCCTTTCCACCTCAAGTCTTTATGGACCAACCACAGCACAATAGGCGGGTACGCGACCCGGCCCGTTGTGGACTCGGGCGTATCTTAGGGGCAATTCGTTGAGCGTATCAACCTCGATAACAAGGCAATTTGTGCTTCCCAAAGCCAAAAGCAATTATCAATTATGCGATTTCTCCCCTTGTCAGGTACTCGAGGCCAAGGATTGCGAGTCCAAGGCGAATCGGGTCCATTGCCCACGCGAACCTGTCCGGGGTTGAGAGGAGTCATCCACTTCTGCGCGCTCGTCTATCGCTGCTCATCTTTTCTAACAGCCCGCTGAACTCCCCGCAACCTAGAGTCCTGGACACGCGCTGCGTTGATACCTGTTGCAAAGCGCATCTTTTTCGTTCTTTTCGTTCTTTCCGTCCCATATCTCCCTCTCCCTACGATTAACGAATTTCCTGCTGCAATTTACGCCAGATCAACCGCAAAAGCCCATGTTTCAGGAGGTTAGTGCTGCTATGTGTTGGCAATTGCCTAGAAATGGAGGTGCTGATTCGAGGAATAGAATGGCAATGCCCTCGATTTAGTTCAATTGCGACGCGTTTGCTGGACCCTGGAATCCCGACATATACCTACGAATCAATTTCCCGCTCGTTTTCTGCGTTTCCAGTCTGTTGCGGAATATCGATGTGCGCGGGGCTGTTAAGAAAGATAGAGGACGATAGCCGCCCGCCTGCGGCCACGAGCGCGACCTCGACCTCGACGTAGCCCTTCATGCAACACGACATTCTCGAGCTTTCCTTCTCAATCTTGCCCGTTTATCATCAGTAACCCATGGCTGCCAAATATCGTGTTTCTCCGGTTTCAAATACTCCACTCTCGAATAGATATATCCAAGATGATAACGGAACAACGGCCGGGAATACAAGGCTGCCCACGGGGGCTTGCAATTTCACGAATTTAAGTGCCGCAGCAGGTGGTGGAAGTGCCCCGAAATGCGGGTGTAGGAGATATTGGGATAAGGCATTGGGTTATCCAGAGGGGCAGGCTGCAAAATCTGGGTTTTGCATGTGTGAGCATCATGCCTGCTTTCATGATCATGAACCCGAAGACACCCACACGAACAAGACTTTGGGTGACCTACATGCTAGCCAGGGCGTCTCCTCTACTTCGAAGCAGCCGGATATCCAGCAGGTGCCATTTCGAATCGAGCCAACTGGAAGAAATCCCATCCAGGAGACCTATACTAGCCGACGCACTGCCCAAGAGTCCCAACTTCCAGATACCCTTCGATGGAGCCGTTCTATACCTGCTGGGTCCCCAGAGGGCTTGCCAGCGATCCCATCCCAATGTCTAATCCCATCTGACAATGGCTCGGGCACTTCAGGCAGTCAGACGAGATACCTCCGGCCGTTTGGTGGCCTAGGACTCGAAACTCTGAGCAATATACAGAAGCGTGACTCTGGTGACGTGGCACGAACCATGAAGGACCACCCCCTGACCGAGAATACGCGTGCCCTCGAAGTCTATGAGGATGCAAACGGCAATGCGTATATGCAGAGTATTACAGAAGCCGCTACTCCAAGTGCAAGAGCATCGCAGGATATTGAACCTGAATTTGCTAGGAATATATCCGATGTTCAGGATGCCCTCGAGAAAATTGTGGAAGAGAGTCGCCGACCAGCGGAATCTATGAAGAGGTGTATAGAAACTAGATCTAGTACCCAGGTCTTAATCAAGCAGTCGGATTCGGTTCCCGGAATGGATTCAGTTTCTGTCGTCAACGATCCGGATGATTTGTTGATTCCCAAGCTTCGAAACATCATCGGTCATATGGCCAAATACCCGACGACAGTGCAAAACCACGAGCGACGCTTGGATCTTTTAGAAAATGCGTCATTTACCCATCCGGCCGTGGAGGATCTTCAGGAAGGGCATAACATCATGGACATGCGAGTTGGTGAACTCGAAGGTAGATTAGAGGAGCTCGAGAAGGCACAAATTGCTCAAAACGATGTCAGTAGTGTCGGCAGTCAACAGCATGCCGCACCTTCTATTGATTCCAGGATTTCAACAACTTCATCTGCTATGGTAGTAGCAGCTATGCATCAAGTTGACTCATCTCGGGTTGAAGCTCTCGAAGCCCAGGTAGCTGAGTTGCAAGCCTCTGCCCCTCCATCTCATACCCGACCATGGGAGGTTGAGGTCGTCTTCCTTCCCTTTGGGTCGAATCTCATGGGGGTTTGGCCATCACAAGACACTCTAGCTCAACGTTCGAGGGGAAATAGTACGGCTACAGATGGATGGACGCAAACCCAGAATAATTCTCTGGCTGCAGCTCAGGCATGCCTCACTGCCCATGACCGCACTTCAACTTGGGAAAAGTCTATGTCAGATTTTGCAACCGATGATGCTTCGTCATGGCTCATGGCTAGGGCGTGCAAAGCTCGAAGCAGGGTGGATGAGCGACTTAGGAGCAGAGGACTAGTCAAGTTGATTCAGATCTGCGGACCTGATGCCCGGGATGTCCAGGCTGCAATGATGTCCGCATTTGGAGACCTTCCGGGCTTGCTCGCCGAAGACCCTTTTACTCAACACGACGACGAGAACAAGGGTGCCACCCCTAGTTTCCTGTCGAAATATCTTGGACTGCAAGCTTCTTGGGTTCCGTTACGGAAGTTGCACAAGGACTCATCTCTTCGATTCCTAAATCCTTCCGAAATGTTGACCCCAGCACTTTGGACGGCACAGTTTCTTACTTCCAGTGTCGCTATGCGAACATCTGGTACAAGACGCCTTTTTGTCACGCAGCGAGATAGTTATATACAACATCTTGGTCCCGCTACAGCCTGGACATGGCAGAAGCTGCGCCAACTGCCACGGGTCTATCAAGATCAGTCCAGTTTTGACCACACGCCGGAAGCTGATGCACATGAGCCTTGCTGGGAGTTTGATGAACGTCTTGACTCACCTCCTCTCAGCCTTCACTCATCATTCGCATCCCAGATATCGTCGTTAAGCATCCGATCATTTGCCCACAAACCTGCTTCACCGTCCAACCACTCCTCGTCGGGCGCTAGTACCCCTACCCCCAACGCCTCCTCCACATCTACCTCCGTCGCGCCACCGGCCGATAGCTCACTCTCTCCCATTAAGGGACGAAACCCTTTCCGCCCAATTCACATCCGAACATCCTCCTTGCCATCCATTGCTCCCCTCAAGTCTTCTCCCTCACAGCCAGGCAAACGACGCATTGCCTCCTTCGACCACGAAACACAGTCATCGCCGACTCGTGCCACACCATCAATACTTAACCTAACTCTAAAACGTCGTCGTATCTCCCGTTCCCCTAGCAGGCCATGCAACACCCCCCGCTGGAGCGTGGGCCCTCCTAGCCCTTTTGCCTTCATGGACGATATCGCGGAACCTAATAAGCGTGGGACGACTCCGTTTGCCTACGCAACACCGCACAGCAACGCTCCATACATCGACCCAAGGCCTAGGAGTGATGTGGATATTGAGATATATCAGGATGAATATGATGATGATGAATTAGGCAGCACGACTGATGAATTGGACCTTGGCGTTGACGAAAGCGGTGGCTGGGAACAAAATGCTTTGAGTGACTATGAGCCCGAACCATCTGACGAGGAAGCTTCCAAGCATAGTGACAGTTTCCAGGCTCGTCAACTTGATGATGAGTGGGAAGGTGTACAAGATTTGGAGGATGGGTCACGGCTGCCTGGAAGATTTGGAAGCATTCGTGAGGTGGCAGGTCATAGTGCAGATGTCGATCGCGATGACGCGCAGAGTGACGCGAGTAGTCAACCGTCTGAGTACCCAAGTACTCAATACGACATGTTCTCTCGATCCAAAGCTGGATTCAAGATCCATGTTGACGAGGAAGCTGATGCGGGTGTGTAAAACAGCGCAGATCTAGTGATCTTGCTATTCAGTCGACGGGCTTGGGGATCTTATCCCGACAATGGCGAGGCTTAGGAATTGGCAGGATCGGCTGGTTTTACTTCTCCTTGCATATACGAAAGACGTGTTTTGGATCTTTTGGGAAATTTTCCTATATATATACCAGCAGGGAGCTTTGGCGTTTTTGGGTCGTATCTGGAGAAAGTCTTTGGCGGTATTTCCTATCTGACATCTACTTTTTATCTGGGCTTGGGAGATTTTATTGCCCAATATACTATAAGAAGATGCGTGGGATCGAGGGCATCGCTATGGAGACGTTTCTTTTAGATATCTACCCAGTAAGCAACAAGGCAAGTAGGAGATATATATGCGTTGCTACTCCACTTTTATGTATATATAGGGGTGTTGAATTACATCTCCAGACTACTCAACTGAATGCAGTGTGGTTTGATTAGAATGTGTTCTGCCGCGAACTAAATAGGTTGAGTCACCGTGAACCGCAAATATAGTGCCTTGTAGTAATAGATAAGGCGCATAGCTATAATTCCCGTCGAGGAGACTTTATACTTCTTCTAACATTTAAGTCTTCAGTCGGGTATCTAGTTTCAGCTGGGGAGGCTAGGCTATTTGGTGCGTGCATCGCCATCGTTGTCGCTGGTTGAACTTGAGAAACCCGGTTGGATGGTGAGTTTTGTGTGTATCGAAGGGAGTATACGTAAACACTATATTAATAGCTTCGAAGCCATTGATTTACAGCTGGTAGGTTGGTAAGTTGACAGAAGCTGGCTGGGAAGGTTTCTCATCGCGTATGGATCAGTGTCGGCGAGTAACCTGAACTCCAAAATAGGGTTAGCGAATCATGCCTACAGTATATCAATACGATTCACAACCCCAAGAGAACGAAGTCACGAATATTGTGTCAAGAACAGTTTAAATTCGATTTCATCTAGCTCAAGTCTCAAGACTGCATTCCCCTTGGAACATTTCCTTTCAACCGCCACATTTAAGCAGCAACTTAGTAGTCTATGGGGTATCTTCTTTCTTCTTTGGTTCCTTTGCATGCAAGTAACAGGGCCCCATCCCGGATGTTTTGTCCTAGGAGCCTCGATATCAAGTCCGTCGCATCACCGCCACCAGATTCTAGAACTAATGATCCGAAATGAACTCTAAATAGTCTTCTTGAGCTTTATCCCCGCACTCTTTAAGAGGGGGTTTCTTTGCGGCGAAATAAAATACCCGGCCGGCCATGCAAAGCGACTCCCTAATGGTTGGCCGGCTTCTTCCGAGGTGAGATACTCTACAAGAGCCATGACTGTGTCCATATGTTAGTAGGAATACAAAGTTGATGCGGCAAATCATGGAGGCAAGGCGCAGGCAACTTACAGATATAGGCACCCAAACCAGTGAGTAGATGCCACCAGCCATGTAGCTCAAGGATGAAGGACCATGGCATGCCGATTGATCGCTTTGCGTTGGTGAGAGTCTTGCAGGTCGCTATGTCGATGTTCCAGAGGGCAAACCCGCTTGCGAAACACACTTGGGAGGATTTAGTAAATTGAAATCGAGCTGGAATGAGATATGTGATGATGAATTCTAGGAAGGGGAGTAGGAGTATATGAGAAACTGAGAGACATACTGAAGCCCCATATGCTAAGCCTTCTCACGTCCTTCCGCACGCCTGGATCTGAGACCCGTGCGTTGACGATAGAGGAGGTTTTACGGGACACCATTAATAACATGATTGCTATTATGAAATCATATTAGCATTTGGTATGAAATAGGGGTGGATGGTTCTTACCGAATACAATCGAATGCATAATCAGCTCATTTGTGACGCAATGCCAGATACTGAAGGCGCCGACAATAGTAGTGATAGCTAAACCGTAGTAGATAGTAGTAGCGAGAGGTTTATCAAAAGTAAGAAGTCGATGCAAGACGGTGGCTGTTGCGAAAAGCATCGAAAGGTCATCTCCTAAAGGGGCGTTAGTTCTATAAAATGAATGTTGGGTAATTTGAAAAAGAAAAGTTCAGAACTTGATGGCGCATCCCGACAGAAAGCTATTATATGACTCATAAATGTTCGACAGATAGATATAGGAGGGAGAGGTAAGTGACTTGAGAGTGGGAATCTAACATACCCCATTGCGTGTAATCCTTCAGAGTGGCATGGAAAATGCCCGAACCAATGCCAACAGAGGCGAGGCCTAAATACGGAAGATTCCTCAATATCGCATCGGCGCGATTTGAATTTCCCTTGATGCCATAGTAGGCGTAGTATACTGTGTGACATGCATCAGTTGTTATTTTCGCTAATAATTGTTTGGTGCTGGCTCCTTTACCCCGCAAAAGAATGGTGAAAATCTTGAGAGAGCGGGGCTCAAGAGTCAAAAGCAGCGCGACAAGGCAATGAATACTGACTGTAACCAAGATTCGTCAAGGTATTAATGAACTCTGCGAAATACTTCGTGACGATGTAATCCTAATGCACCCCATCAGCGCCCGGTCATGCAACGGGTACCCTGAGCAACCGGTGGCTTGGGTTATTCAGCTATCCCCCACATACCTCTTCGCAAAAGCTACATCGCCCCTGTCAGCTTCGTTACATTATTGGAGGCCAAGAGCAAGAAACCCACTTTGCTTGTGAATTAATCTTTCCCCAGAAAGCCGGATGCGGATCCTCTCTGTACGGATATGAAAATGGGTTCTTGTGGCTTGTAGCATTTGCCTGCATCACTGCCAGATTCCCTTTGTAGTAATCCATGATTGCCGAGTACTTGAATATACGAACACGAAGTGCAATACGTAAGACGTGTTCTTCTTTTGTCTTAATAAGAAGATTTTGTACGAATAATACAGGAATAGAAGAGCTCCGTTTAAGGCGATAAACTTATTTATTCCAAGTTTTCCACGTACGCGTACTTGTGAGAGAACGTGCCAGGCGACAACCGATAAGAGAGCTCGTGATAGGATAAGATAATGCTCGCCAAGACATATCAAGAGACTGGTCCTGACTCGGGAGGTGGCGTTGTGTACAGAACAAAGGCCCCCTGTTTCAACTCCATCTTTTGCACGACCTGTTCGAATCGTGTATGGGAAGCTAGATCTCGAGTACGTATCTCTCTAGAGATATGAAATTATTGTTTTGGATATTTCTATTAAATCTACACAAGGTTTCATGACTAAAGCCAGAGGTCCTTGAATATACCAAGCAAATGCCAATACCAAAACCAGAGCGAAGATTTCGATATTTGACGCCCAAAACCATGCCACGAGATATATGCCAACGCCATTATGTTATTATGCCTTCATAACCGCTCTCGGGACAATGCCAATCCTATTATGGCCGCATAATCCCAAAGCCACGCCAGCCGCCGAGGACATCGTTGAATCCCTTGGAGTAGCCCAGAGTTGCTGCGCAACCGCTCTCTTCCCTCACTGCTTCTGCTTTCGGCACCCACTTCTCCATCGTCTCTATCCTAGAAGTATTCTTAACAAAAAGTGTTAGCTGTGGTACCCACCCTTTTATTAAGCCCTACTTACCGAAGGATGTGTCGACAGCCACTGTGGAATCTGGTCTGCTTGAGCAGCCTCCATACGCTGCCACACGCCAACTGCAGCGTTTGGATCATAGCAAGCCTTGGACATTATCATTAATCCAATATAATCCGCTTCGCTTTCTTGCTTCCGGGAAGCCGGTCTCATCAGACCAAAATCCATCGCAATATCCCCAGCGATCCGTCCCAATCCACCCGTGTAGCCCGTGGCATCTAGGAATATGAGCGCCCACCGGATGGGAGAGAGCATAACGAGTGAGGACATCGATTCCGCAGCGTGCTGGGCAAGATTATGTGCTATTTCGTGGCCCAGGATAGCCGCGAGACCATCATCTGTCTTCGCAATGGGTAGGATACCGCTATAAACGAATACTTTGCCTCCCGGGATAACGAAAGCATTCTTTTCTGTGGCCAGTTAACTCAAGACTCTCTCAGTCTCCCTGCAACAGAGCGTACCTGGGGAATTAATAACGTAGACCTCCCAATTCACATGCTCTAGTCCGCTTGCCGGTATTAGCCTCTTCATAACCCTCTCTACCATCCTCGCCCTAGGATCCCAGCTAGGCAAAATAGAACCCTCCGCATCTGCCATGATGTTGTGATACAATATGTCCCCTTGTTTCTCCACAGCTTCCTCGGTATAGCAGTTAAAGCGCTTCCTTCCGGAAACCGGCACCTCCTCTATGTTGCTGAAGTAAAATACGCCGGCCCCCCCGACTGCCACAATCATTATCCATTTCGACGACCGGCTTCGGAAAGCATTGGAGACTTGTTGGGTCGTGATAAGTGGTTTTGCTCTCCGTGCTGCTTCGGGGTCATATCTGACATGGACTACTCTGCCTGGATGTCGCGGAGGCTGAGGGGAAGAGGGAGGATATCTCGGAAATTCGGATCTAAATCTTTGGCTTGGTATTGAGGATCGCGATATGGGCCATAATGGAGGGGAGTATGTTTTGGAACGAGGGAGGGCAGGGCGACTAGCTCGAGGGAGGGCTCGTAGTGAGGCCCGAAAAGCGGTCTGGGAGAGCATGTTTCGTTCGCGCTTGTATCGCCATAAGAGCTCGCGCTGGTGTCGAAGCGCAGCAGTCTTTCTGGTGCTGATTGATTCGTGAAAGTCTCCTCGGCATCGAGACTCGGCGCTGGGTTCGGTCACCCATGTGGCATAACAATCAGCCCTACGCCACGAAATATGGGTTATGAATTTACAATATGTAAGGGGCAAATGTCTCTGAGACATTCTCTTTTCCATTTCATGAATTGTTTCAATCGCTCAAGTTACCTATTAGGGGATTTCATCAACTAAGCTCAAGGTTTTAGAAGGTCCTCCATATTCAAATTCCACCCCAAAATACAAAAAAGCCCCAACTAGCAAAGTAGTACTATTTCCGTTGATTCATTAGAGGTTTCCCAGTGGTCAGCCCAGCTGAAAGCCAAATCCCAAACAAAATGAAGGGTTGTAAAGAGCTCAGCGATAGGAGGAGAGCAAGTATCCAGCCAATAGACTTCCTAGCATAGTACAATCCCTTTATTCAAATGTCAAGATCCAACCATTATCTTCGCGTTCATTTTTGCCATTCAAACCTCCCCAAAGAACGACCCCACCCGCATCCATATCCCCCAGACTCGAGCTGGCAAACCAGCCTCTCTCCCTGGGTACTAGGTTATGCACCTCCTCGCCTTCAACGCCTTCAGCATCCGATATATCTACCTGGCTCCAAAGCCCTTCGCCAGTCTCCCTTCCCAACGCCTGTAAAGTCGCGTCTGTAAGGCTGGCAGCGGTCATGCCTAGAGGTGGACATTGGAAGGCCCAAACATCATTCCAAAATTTGCCCGCGCCCTCATGCCCCTGGGTACTTGGATCCCTTTCACCAAACATCAGAATCAGATATTCTCGCCCCATACCGGTATTAATCGTCTGTAGACCAGCTACACTCCGATTTCCAGGGCAATGCATATTCTCCTCCTTGAAATCCAACGTGGTCCACCCACCTCTTGCGCTCAACCCTAGTTCACCAACCCCCCCTTTGTCGGTAAATGTCTGGAGTTCAAGCTCCAAGAAATCCAGCTTGCCACCCTGTTCTCCTTCGTCATTGAATCCTCCGTATCGGAATATCCTCTGCTTCGAGACCGCGATCGAAGTGCCGCCCCTCGGGTTTCCGGGGGCATCGGGATATTGCTTCCAGGTTCGACTCATGACATCAAACCCCCATAGATCATTTACCCTCCCGCTACTAAGACATCCTGCATGTATGAAGAGCGTCCCGTAGCCACCCAAATCTTCATCTGTCTTCGCGCCTTCGGCAATAGTTCCCGGTGGAGGGGTCTCCAGTCCTTGGTCGATAAATACACTTTTCATATTATCGGGTTTGGGTTTCTGGATTGCGACGCTCGCATGATAGGAGCGAGCTTCAGGATAGGGAGTTCCCTCTACCGGGTCGAGATATGTCCAAGCATCACGTCTCGTATCGTAAATCCACACCCTCCCGTTTTCCTCCAATGGCTCCATATCCGTTCTTCCTCTGCCGCCAAATATGAATATCCGTTCCCCAATAATTGCAGATGTATGCCCTACTCTCTTTTCTGGTACTTCCCCGCCAGCGGTTTCGGGTCGTGCTGGTATCGAACGGTAATCCGCCGATGTGACGGTCCCAGAGGGCAATGTGATAACGTGCATGTCATTGTCAACCGGCTCTCGTGGTTTAGTTTCGCCGCCGAATATGTATGCTCGTCCTGCGACCACGGAGAGAGAATGGGAGGACCGAGGGAGACCGACGGAGTCTATTCGTTGCCATTTCGCCTTTAGTGGAGGTACTGATGGCGTGAGACTGTGGATCACTTTTGCTGCAGCTGCTTTGATTTCCATGACTGGGGAAATATTGTTGAGATTCGAAATGCTTTAAGGTAGATTGGAGTCTAGAGTTGTATTGTGAGTTTGAGTTTGGGCTTAAGCTTGAGAAGTGGGTTGATAGCTGGAGGGAGGGGCAGCGAGGAAACATATTGAAGCCCAACACAACTACGTCATCCAGACAGGGATAAATATGGGGCATCATTTACAAAGCATTTTTTAGTACAGTAAAGTTCGAAATCGGCGTCAGTTGCGCACAGCTTCGACTATATCAAATCAGGGGTTTTACTAAATCAAGGAAAAATGTCTTAATCGGCTGTCAATATGCAGATATCACATGTTCACTTTCCGCCAAAAGTGAGTCCACTAATTCCGCCATTGATGTTCCCAACTTGAAAGCCCGAGTTCTGAGCACTGAACGTCACCGTAATTGAACCGCTCTGGTTCCCCGCGGCTCTCGCAACAGCTTCTTCCTGCGACTTAGACAGTAGCTCATTTAGTAGCTTCTGCGACGCTTTCACCCCCTTGAGTTCTTCTTCGAGTTGTCGTAATTCCTCAGTTTTACCTTCCCTGGATCCAGTCGCTTCATCATCATCGCTGCTGAGGTTCAGCTCTTCCAGCTTGTTCTCTAACACTACCACCTGTCGATCTGTAGTAGTAATGGCACCCTTAACCTCAGTCTGCTTTGTAGATATCATCTTCATAATATCTTCCGTGATATAGCCCTAGCGGACGGAACTGTAACTATTAATGCAAGGTTAGCTCATCTTCTGCACGGAGCAAGTAGAGTTGCTTACAAGGTCGCTATACTGACGACGGAATTAATAGTGAGCTTGCAGTTTGCAAGTTGGTCTGACATAGCCTTTATTTGCCCTTTCTTCAAAAATCCCACATTTGCTTGATCCTGCCATGCTAATTTTCTATTATTTGAGTGTCTTGTCCATCGCTGGAGGTCGGCTCTAAAGATATTGCATGCTCGTGTGCAGCTGCTAATGGTCGACTCGAAGTGCTCAGCTATGCTAGCGCCAAGTAAGTCCCAGTCTCTATCATTTACACTTTGGAGTAATTTGAGTGCCGAGCTGACAGATTCCACATCTTCCACAAGGCGCTTGACGGTTTTAGGTGCATCTTTGAGCTGCTGCAGATCTTCTAGAAGTAGTCGTGTGCCGTGTAAAGCTGGCACAATAATACCTACGGCACTAGCGGTAATGCTAAGTGGATCGGCCATTTGTGCTTGTTCATGATAAAAGCAAGGCTAAAATGAAAGTGTAAACCTTAAGCTGAGCGGTTGGAAGCGCCGTTCAATCTAATTGGAGGGCAACCTCGAGACGTTGCAGCTGAAGGATAGCGAAACTACATCGACACACTCAGCTGCTGTCAACCTTCGTCGCAAAACCGCTCTGCTACGATGGCATCCGTGATATCTTTTAACAGCTCTAACTCTGGCTTCCAAGCCGGAACAATCAACGGTCCGGTCAATACTGAGCATCATCACCATGCCGCTGCTGGTGAGTTGGGTCCGGACTCGAAGCTGACTGCCGCTGACGATCGCCCTGCCCTAGAGCGACTAGAAACCCCACCGAACCCGTCGGTCGTCATACCCTTCAGTCGCGACACAGACTTTGTCGAGCGAGGGATAATACTTGATCAGATCCACCAGAAATGCGCTGTCCTAGGGTCTCGGACTGCGCTAGTTGGCCTAGGCGGCGTCGGGTAAGGCCAAACGGGTTTGCAATAATACGGATAGTTAACTGTTGCGAAGTAAGTCGCAACTCGCTATCGTGGGTTTTCTGGGTCCACGCAAGTAATACCACCCGGTTTGAGCAGAGCTTTCGAGATATTGCAAACTGCGTCAAGGTCCCTGGGCGGCAGAACCAACAGGCCAATGTATTCCAGCTTGTGCACGACTGGCTGCGCAGCGATAGCAAAGGAAAGTGGGTTCTTATCCTTGACAATGTAGATGATGCTAGCTTCCTCTTCGAGGCTCCAGGCGCCAGTCAGAATAGGAAAATGACAGATATAGAGAGGATCAGCTCGCAACCGCTCATATCGTACCTTCCGCAATGCCAGAACGGGTCGATTCTCATCACAACAAGGACTAAGGAGGCTGCTTTGCAGCTCGTCGAAGAGAATAGCATGATTGCAGTGGAGCCTATAGAAAAGCCCCACGCAGTAGCACTACTTGAGAAGAAGCTAGGAATGCAATGGGACAGCAATGACAACGGCAACAACAATGACAATAGCAACAACAATGACAATAGCAACTACAATGGCAATGGCAACTACAATGACAATGGCAACGACAGTAACATCAGTGAACTAGCAGCAGAGCTAGAATACATGCCGCTTGCTATCGTCCAAGCAGCGTCATATATCTCCCAAAGAGCCCCGAGGTATTCAGTACAGCGGTACCTAGACGAGTTTCGGAAAAGCGACCGTGAGAAATCAAGTCTCCTGGACTATAAAGCAGGGCATCTTCGAAGAGACCGAGAAGCCAAGAACTCCATCATTATCACGTGGCACATGTCATTCGAGCACATACGTCAGAGCAGGCCATCGGCAGCTGACTTACTGTCTCTGATGAGTCTGTTTGACCGGCAAAGGATTCCAGAAGTGTTGCTTCATAACCGAGTTGAAATTGAGAGTCCTAGCCAGTTCAAACAAAATAATCAGCAGAGAACATGCTCTCGTCGCAACAGACGCCGTCATAGAGGCCAGAAACGAGATGGAAAGAGTAGTGGGCGCATTAGTGAATTTGAGGACGACCTGCTCACACTAAGAAACTACGCGTTTATCTCTGTCTCTGAGGCCCAGTCAGCATTTAAAATGCATGCACTAGTACAGCTAGCAATGAGGACGTGGCTGGAAGCAAATGGACAGATAGAAAAATGGAGGCGACAATGTTGTAAGGTGCTTTGTACCGAATTCCCAACGGGAGAGTACGAGAACTGGGCCAAGTGACAAGAACTCTTTCCGCACGCGCAATCTGTAGTAGTACAGCAACCTGAGGAACAAGACTCATTAAGAGACTGGGCTTCAATACTCTTGAAGGCAGCATGGTACGCGTGTAATACAGGAAAATTGGCAGAGGCAGAGAAGATGTCGGTTCAGGCAATGGAAGTTAGAACGAGGATTCTTGGTCAAGAGCATAATGATACGCTAAATGCTATGACAATGGTAGGCTGGGCGTATATGAATCAAGGCCGGTGGGACGCTGCCGAAGAGCTATTATTACAAGTAATAAAGACGAGCAAGAAGAAACTCGGAGTGGACCATCCAGACACGCTGACTAGTATCAACAACCTAGCGTCAACGTATATATATCAAGGCCGGTGGGACGCTGCCGAAGTTCTGCTTGTGCAAGTTATAGAGATGCGCAAAAATAAACTCGGAGTGGACCATCCAACCACGCTGACTATGATCCACAACCTAGCGTCAACGTATATGAAGCAAGGCCGGTGGGACGCTGCCGAAGAGATGTTTGTACAAGTAATAGAGACGAGTAAGAAGAAACTCGGAGCGGGCCATCCAAGTACTCTATCTAGTATCAGCAACCTAGCGTTGACGTATATGAAGCAAGGCCGGTGGGACGCTGCCGAAGTTCTGTTTGTACAAGTAATAGAGATGCGCAAAAAGAAACTCGGAGTGGACCATCCAAACACTCTATCTAGTATCAACAACCTAGCGTTGACGTATATGAATCAAAGCCGGTGGGACGCTGCCGAAGAGATGTTTGTACAAGTAATAGAGACGAGTAAGAAGAAACTCGGAGCGGGCCATCCAAAAACGCTGGCTAGTATGGCCAATCTGGCGCTTGTGTGGAAACACGTCGGCAAAGAAACCGACGCTATATGACTTCTGGAGGAATGTATACAATCACAGAAACGTGTCTTGGGACTTGATCATCCAAAAACTTTATCATCCTGCAGAGCTTTAGTTGAATGGAAGGCCGAGCAAGAGGCTGTTGAATTGTCAGTCTAAAGGACTATGGTCAAGATGGATAGATTAGATTGATTTGTCAAGAGTATAGTATGATGTTGGTACTGTATAAATACGCGTTGAGCAAGCAATAGAGCTGACGGTCCGTACAGCACGAGCAAAAGCATTGAGGCCGCTTTCGCATCTCGAAACTGTCTGCTACTGTACAGACAGGAGCCAGTCATCTGGAAGGCCCAGCAAAGACATTCTGGCAATAGAGGAAGAGAGAAACTGTACTCAATGCCGATATTGGGAGTATTAGCTAGTAATATTTAGGAGTGCGGCCGTACATTAAAGTAAAGCACAAAGTAGATGACACGATCAAGGAGCTAGAATCTGCCTCCACGTAAGTGCCGTGTAAAATGTAGGTCAAAATAAAATCATTGAGTGGTCGGAACTGAAGCCGATTTCGAACTTTACTATACTTCCCGGCTTTTCTTCCTTGAGTAGTAAAAATACGAAGTAGTACGCAGAAACACCAAGCACCAGGATACAAGCATACCGTATTTCTCACCAGTTAAAATCCCATCCGGTTCATTGGCTTAAACTTTCTTGCGAGAATCTCTCTGCAAGAAGGAGACTTCTTTTTCTAGCACCCTATAATGATGGCCCCAACTAGTAGTCCGTTTGTGCTTGCTCGGTTCTCCTGAATCTATTGCTTGAGATTTCCATTGGGATAGTACTGTAGCTCAATATATCCCATTTTAAGACCAATAGACAAACATTTTGCGATACGTGGGTGGCTGCCTAGGACCATATCAACGTCAAGCTCGGTTTACATACCTCGACGTTCTGTTGTGTAATGCCCTGATCAGCACAGCATGCCATTCCTTCCGTGCAGTGCTACCGATGAGATAAGTTCTGGCGCCCATGCCAACCATAAGCAGCTCGCACTATATCTGCTGCGTAGGCATTGTCATGAATCTCGGGGGTGAGGTGGAACATGGGTTATGAACTTAACGCACGTAAGACCATGGGAAATGCAGGGAGCAAGGACTTGCCCATAGCATCGACCAGAAATGGGGAGCGCTAGTCCGGATTAATTTCGACAACTCCATTCCCTATAGCTAAACTTGGGTAGGATCATATTAGACAACCTATAATAAGCACAGAGTAGATTATACGGCGTATGACTCTTATGGGCTGGCCCCAGCCGCAGTAAAAAATATAATTTGCTAAGACCTTCCTAAGTGGGAACCGTTACATGCAGGCCTAACTGCTTCCGCTCAAGAACAATACCAACACCGCACCTTAGACATTCTTCCCCAAAAGATTAACATTTCTCAATTTACCTTTCTATTCATGTGCATAAGCATATACAGGTATAAATACTATACAAACATAAGACTGGTATCACTTGTCTGCGAAAAGTGCTCAACGAACAAGTAGAACTTCAGTCTGCCCACCTTTGTTTTTGTTTCCCCGATTAGCCAAATCATTGAGTAACAATACAATGCCTGAAACAACATCGCTCGATGTAAAAGTAGTTTCGACCACAACCGTCTACCCATCATCTCACCAAACCTCAGAACCAAAAACAACTCCCCTCTCCATAATCGATTCCACCGTCTCCTACTACGCCCGGTGCGCAGCAATCTGGTACTATGACCCCCCAACCAATCCCCAGACCACCCTCACATCCACGCACCTTCAAGCAGCGCTCTCCGAGACGTTAAACGCATACCCTCAGTGGTGCGGGCGTCTCCACTACGCTTCTTACAACCCCAACATCAAGGGCCATACGAATCGCTATCGAAGAGTGCAAGTTACATTCAACGCCCCCACAGATATCGGAGTTCCATTCGTTACTGGGACATCTTCAAGAAATCTTTCGGACTTCCTCCCCGAAACTGAGGCACGGAAAGATTCGATAAAGGCATGGGATGCATCTCAAATGCCATCGAACGAGCTCTACCCCGCAACCCCACTATCTCTAAGTGGCGAAGCAACTCCTGAAGATGCACCAAATGTCACTATTCAATTGACGACTTTTGCGTGCGGGAGTACAGCAGTGGCTATCAATATCACGCATTCCCTAGCAGATGCGCAGACCTTATCTCAGTTCGCCAAGGATTATGCTTCCATTTCACGAGCTCTCATGAATGGGGAGCCTCTCCCAAGACTGTCCCCGATATTTGATCCTCAGCTTCTTGATGCTTTCGCGGCTGGGGATATTGATGCTGAGACACCAGATCTGGAGTTACAAGAACAAGCCCGTAAGCTGCCATGTCATAGATATGACAGAAACGCCCCCAAACTACCCAAGGATTGGGATACTGTAGCACATTTGCCTTTAAGCCCCAGTACGCCCATGCCTTGGGATGAATGGGATTTTAAAGCTGCAGTTGCGCATCGAGTGCTACATTTCGCTCCTAAAGAAATAGAGCACATGTACGCACTTGCCAGCTCCTCCACGACTAAAATCTCGAAACTGGATGCTTTGCTCGCACATATTTGGGCTCAGATCAACAAAGCGCGAGAGCTACCTCCAAACACGGTGACCTACTTAGATATGACCCTCGGGCTACGGGCTCGTGTCAACCCACCTCTGCCGGCCTCATTTCTAGGAAGTCCCATCCTCTCGGCCGCAATATCCACGGCGACTCCTGCATCGCCATCCATTGCCCCGTCCTTGTCGGGGATCGCAACTCAAATACGCAGCACGGTTCAGAGTTTCACACATTCGGCTGTTGCCGCCATGCTCCACGATTCTGCCTTTGAAGTCAGCCCACAGCGACTATGGAGGTGCTTCTTGGGCAGTAAACATGTGTTGCTTACGACTTGGTTGCATTTGGGGCTGCAGGAGGTGGATTTCGTTGGTGCTGGGAGGGGTGGCGGGAAACTGAGGCATGTTGCGCCTGTTATGCCTGCTTGTGATGGATTGGTGGATATATTAGAGACGGTTAGTGAAGAGTCTGGGGGGACTGCACATTGGAGCAGGAATGGTGTTGATGTCAGTGTATATTTGGAGGACGGGGCTATGGGGAGGTTGTTGAAGAACAAGGGGCTGTGGGGTGTTGGTAGTGAGAGTTGAAGCAAAGGGTTATTTTGATTCCCTAGTTGAGAAGTTGTGCGAGGTCACTGTGGTGATACTCGTATACCCAGGGTGGTCATGTGCTGAGGCTGAGTGAGATTCGTGGATTGGCCTGGGCTAACGCTTGCTGGAACTGCAACACCAACCACGGCCTATCAGTTCGAAACGATCCCATGCCATCTAAACCCCTAGGTAGCACAGATATATCACAACATCGCTGACAGCAGTGGGCAGTGAGCAGTGAGCAGCAGTGAGCGTCAGCCCCAGTCTCGCAAGTCTTCGACTGGAAACTATGGGGGCGAACACTAACTACCCAACTTTGGGGCCCCAGATTGGTGTTTCAAAATAACCCTCGTCATGTTGACAGCGAAAATCAAATCAAATCAAAACAGTCGCAGGCAAAATTGCTCTCAGATTGGAGATTTCCTCCTGCGGTTACCTGTGCCTCGTTTTCTCCACAGCACTCACTCGAGCAAAGCCAAGATGATCGACTGCGAGCGGGGTAATGACAGTTGCTGGAAATACATGATCAATGCACATGAGCATGCAGAGAAATGTCTTGCCCTTTTGTTTCCGTTACTCATCAGCCTGTTCATATAATCCGTAGGTTCCGTGGCAACCTGCTGGCTAACAAGGTGTCGCGTGCTGGATCCCCGGATATGCCGGAGGATGACAGCACCGCTCAGTAGGGGATGACAAAATATCAAGTACCTAGGTAGCAGGTATCGAGCCTTATGCACAGGATTTCCTTGCCGGCGCGCCGCTACCAAGCTGCCGTCTCAGCCGGCGGAACTCAATTGCGGGAGGCTGGACAGTTGTCCTTCTCACCGCGTCCCTGAGGTGGCAACATGCGCAGGTAGCACCTAACTTTGCAGCGAAGAGTTGCAGTGAGGGGGGGTCGAAGGAGTGAGGCTGCTCTCGGACTGGTAGCCTGTTGGTGAGGTGACGTTGGGGGATTTAAACCCAACCCATTATTGAAAAGCCCAGAGGGATTGAAGTTCGAACTTTACGGAGTACTGCAGGCATTATCCTAAGCTGTTTCAGGCTAGCGTTTCCACCGGCGATAAGACTGATCCGGCGGCTACTTATCAACTTATCAACTTATCACGTTGCCAACCTTGAACCTTGCGACCAAGTACGTAGGTACACAGCACCTTGTACACAGCAAAGGTTTGTTAGCACACCTTGGCGTATACGGAGATATCGGCTCTTTGTCTCTCGTTTGGGTACGAGGTACTGTATTATCATTCATCAACATGAAATAGTTAACGTAGTAACTATAGGTTAGATATGATAGGCAAGCAGTAGATAGTAGATAGTAGAATAGGACTGGCCCTGCCGTGATACTATTACCATACCATATGCCAGCCGGCATTTACCAACACGCTGCGGACGATTAGAGTGTACTGCAACCTGCTGATCCTGTCAGCATCGGCACCAGCATCCAGAGACGCCGTGCCCATTATTATTGTCCAACTAGCAAAACTGTGCCGGCAGCGGTACACTAACAAACACTGGCGCAGGCGTTGGTTCACCGGATCCGCCACCACCGCCTGTCGGCGCTGCTCTAGAAGCCGAGACACTTGACGGGGCTGACTACGTACTGTACGTATATGTACCGCATATAGTCCACTACGTATAGGTTTATTTATCAGCATCACTCACGCCTCTCCACCATGACACCGACAACCTACAACCTACATAAATAACTAGCCGTCTGTTCGCTTTCCATCACCCACGATTGGGCTTGAGCTCTCTCTCTTCTCTCCCTCGACTGTGTCGAATATACCCTCGCTGCTCACGCATGTTCTGGTAACTGTTAACAAGCCGCAACACATCTCC
>NW_022474207.1:2204373-2232082 GCF_003357145.1 Venustampulla echinocandica
CCCCCCCCTCCTCCACGACAATTCACCACCTGCTCCGCCGGTCCCGTTGAGCTTCCATCATTCAATGCATTCTATCTTGGCTACTCTGACAACGTTACCATCGCGGCCCGGACAATACCCATCCCAACCTTGCCCTTTCCGGTGAGCCTAACCGGAGGAGCACGACTCCATGTACTACCTTCGGCGGATCACCATCACCGTGGTCTCGGTCGTTGTCCTTTATTTCGCCGTCGTCGCTCTCTACCGGCACCTCAACCCCAATACGCGGAAGAGCGCGGAGGAAAGAGAGGATGCGCGCTGGATAGCAACGTCGGAGTACTGGCTTGATCGCCAGGCATGCCGCTGGCTTAGTATCTGCGGGCTTGCCCACTACCACCCGGACCCAGCCGCGATATCATGGGGGAACCAGAAGAGGACAGGCAAGACCCAGGAGCCGCTGGTGTTAGACGGAGACGACTACGTTAAATACATAGACTGGAAGGACATTGCCGGAGGAGGAAATAGACTTCGACCAGGGGACTGGGATGGCGATGGGAGGGTGCTGAAGGACGTACCGCAATATGTGCTTGACCATGCGCCTTTGATACATCTTTACTCCAAAGAGCAGTTCTGGCCATCGGATATGGCGGAACACCTTATGCATACGGCCCCGTACCGACACCACACTCCCATGGGAATGAACAACTCGCAACACACCGTATACAACCTCCATGAACTGAACGAGAAAGAAAGTTGGAGGAATCTGTTTATGCAGAGTAAAAACGACGTAGAAACCCGGCCAGAGTGGTTAGGAAGTGCCTATAACAAGCCGATGCCATATGACGATGACGATGGCGAGGGCAAGAAAAGTGAAACCAATCAACATACCCAGTTTTCTGCTGAAAAGTCGCCGTGGTATGAGAAAGAGCCGTGGTACGATCCCTTGGGACCTAATAAACCAAAGAAGGCCGAACCGTTGTCTTCCGAGACGTTCCGCGCCCCGGAGCCGCTGCATCGTCCTTCCCGCCTTGAAATACGATCGAAAAGAAGACGCAGCCCTGCTGTTAAATATCCAAGCGGTTACTCTCCTGCTCCCGTAGTTCTTATTATGGTAGACAAAGGAGACGGCATCGTCGACGCATTTTGGTTCTACTTTTACAACTACAATCTTGGAACCACGGTCCTAAACATTCGTTTCGGCAACCACGTTGGCGATTGGGAACATTCTCTAGTCCGCTTCCACAACGGGGTCCCAAAGGCAGTTTTCTTTTCCGCTCATTCCGGAGGACTTGCATACGCTTATCATGCGGTTGAGAAGGGTAGAGGACCAGGCAGAGAGGGCCGACCTGTCTTATATAGCGCATATGGCTCTCATGCCATGTATGCCACGCCAGGAAAACACCCCTATGTCCTTCCATTCGGACTCCTCGCCGACGTCACTGATAAAGGACCGCTGTGGGATCCGTCCCTCAACTACCTCGCCTATCACTTCAACACCTCCATCACCCACGATCAAGACGCTCGGTCCCTCTCAACACAGGAGATGCATGACAAACTCCAGCCGGCTGCGTCCAATCCACTGGCGCCGATGGGCTGGTTCTGGTACCTGGGTCACTGGGGTGATAAATTCTACGAGCTGGCCGACCTGAGACAGTGGCGGTTTGCCGGCCAGTATCATTATGTCAATGGGCCACTAGGCCCGAGATTCAAGAATCTGGGGAGAAGTAAAGTGTGCCAGTCGAGGGGTAGCTGTACTATACTAGAGAGTATCGCAGAAGGGAGGAAAAAGAGTTGGGTTGGTAGACGGAAGCGGTAGGTCATGCTACCACTCCACGCGAGTATAGACCATACCCGGAGATGAAAACGGTGTTTTGGAAAATAAGACGGGAGGTTGGACGGCGATAGATTGATGACGTGTGGTATATCTTCACTCTTGCATCTGGGCGTTTCTTTGGTTTAGGAGTTTGGATACCTCAGGTCAAATCGGTATGATGGGGAGTCGTAGAGCTACAGTAGATGGCGTTGAGATATTATACCATGTACCATCTAGCTTCTTTAGAGAGGTTGAGTACAGTTGGATGAATTTATGAATTGGATATTTTTGGATATTATTTCAATTACAAACTTCGCTATAAATTAGGCACTCAGCGCGTATATGTATCTCGGTGAACAGTAGGTGTAGTTAACTGGGCATGGCTACTAACCCAAGATGCTCAATATAGTTAGTCGACACTGAGAAAGAAGGATATACTACTAGTGGGCAGTTTCTCAAAATAACAGGGATTTGGGGAGCATTATTAAACCACTTAGATAAACCGTGCACAGATAGTTTACTGTCCGAAGTATGCCTACGAAGTACTTCGTAAGAAATACGCCAGAGTTACTCATTATCCCCTGCGTGGTCGAAAAGCGGGTGTGGCTGATCTTCCGAAAGGAAGTGGCGTATTGCACTTTCCTTGCCCCTGACCTTGTCTGGACAAGTAAACAACCTCGACCCCAAACCCAACCTCCTCCACCAACATTTGCATAGCAAACGGATAAGCCTTCTATCAAAGCCCCAATCCAACTACGCGCCGACTAGAGTCACAGTCATGCAGCTGTCCAGTCCTGCCGTTTGTTTGTTTTCCCCATTTTCCGATTTCCCATTAGCCAGGTGCACATTCCCGCTCCCGGTTCGGGCATTGCGGGTTGTATGTGCCAGCTAAACTTGCCTACTTACCTATATATGCACTATGCATAGGGAGTGGGATAAGGCAGATAATGCATCTCACCCTCATCCCTTTACAGTTTCCTGCAATGAGATGCATGATGAAGAGGCAGCTATGGCGACGGGAAGTATCCGATCTTTTGGCGCCGAGGCTACGGACGAGATGGAAGTTCCGTTTGCAAACTACAAAATTAATTGGTTCCCTCTCGGTGACTACAAATGATAGCCGCTAAGAGGCTTCCCCCTTGAGGCTCAGATTGGCCCATCATGTCAAGTTTTATGGCGGCGTTTGCTTCAAGTGAGCTATCACATGTACGCTAGGCCTAGGTCTTGAAGCGCTTATTACGCTATTACACCAAGTCGGTGAGGGCTCTTGCATCGTTGCGTAGCTGAGGGGCAGTGTGCCCGACGTGTCTGCCCGTATCCAAGCTCTATCAGGACCAATGATCATGTTTCATATGAATCAACCTCACCAGCAGCGACCAAACCTGTGGCCCATCCTATGCACCCGTAATGGTCCATTTCAATACAAAAGACCTGGTATAGTCCTTTCACAAGAGATCCATTAGAGAACTCATCCGCTTCAAAACAGTTCTGCCAGCAGTTCTACCTACTTCGAAATTCACATCATAGAACCCTGGTAACCGCCACCTAGTTGAGCAAATTTCTTTACCCCCCTATCCACCTACATTGGATATCAGCGAAGATGTCAGAACCAGAGAGCCCAGAGTCTTTTACCCCGGTCGATCATTCTCCTACACCTACGCCCATGCCAGCCACCGCAGCCTCTTCCCTCGAGGAGCTCCAAACCGAAGAACAACGGCTTGTACTCGATACCGTTGCACGTGTACGAAAATGTGGACTAGAGGGCACAGTATCATTGCCTCAAATTGTTGTCTGTGGCGACCAGTCCGCCGGAAAGAGCTCCGTCCTTGAAGCCTTGACGGAGATCCCTTTTCCACGAAATGACAACTTGTGTACACGCTATGCGACAGAAATCAGTCTTCGTGTGGCAACATCGGATTCTATCACGATTCGAGTGATCCCCGATTCAAGTCGGCCATCCAATGAGCAAGCAAGCATCAAGACTTTCGAGCGCACTATTAGTGATTTCGGCGACCTCCCCGGTATTATGAATGAGGCAATGACCGTCATGGGAATTGGAGTAACCGACGAATCAAATACAGATGCGAAGCCTCGCGCTTTTTCACGGGATGTTCTTAGCATTGAATTTGCAGGTCCAGCCCGACCGCAGCTCACACTTGTCGATATACCTGGTTTGATTGGGACGGAGACCAAGGTGACAACAAAACAAGATATAGCTCTTGTCGCCGAGATTACTCAGCACTACATTGAACAACCCCGGACCATCTGTCTTGCTGTTGTGTCGGCTGCAACCGACTATGCGAATCAAACAATTCTGGAAAAGGTTAGAGAGGTCGATCCGGAAGGAGACCGCACTCTTGGAGTCATCACCAAACCTGACATGCCACCCGCTGGCTCCGGATCTCAAAACTCTTACATCGAGCTTGCGCAAAATGAGGATATATTCTTTAAGCTTGGATGGCATGTGGTGAAGAACCGGAGGTTTGACGAGAGACATGCAACTCTTACTGAGCGAAACATTTTGGAGGAAAGCTTCTTTCGAACAACGGAGTGGAAACGTCTCCCCAAAGAATCTGTTGGGGTGGATGCCCTTAGACGTCGCCTTAGCCTTCTTCTCTTCGAACACGTCAAGAAGGAGCTACCCAACCTCCGCGAGGAACTTGAATCGGCTTTGTCAACTACACGGGAGGACCTCGAACAACTTGGCTGTGCTCGATCGTCTGGGGCGGATTGCAAAAGTTACCTGGCACAGCTGAGTCTCGATTTCTACGAGACTTGCAAGGCGGCCGTGGATGGTCATTATGAAGGCAGCTACTTCCATAAAGATCTTGATTCGGAGTTTGACATTTCATCCCCCTCTACACTCTGTAGAACTCGTGCCGTGGTGCAGTCGTTGAACTCCAAGTTTGCAGAGGATATGCGTGTTCGCGGCCACAAGTACCAAATTGATCGAGTGGACAACGACGATGATGACGGCGAGGCGGACGGACAAGTGACAAACAAGGGGAAAAAATCCACCAAAATGGCCAGCAATGTACGGAGAACAGTAAGACATTCGAACTCCCCAAAACAATTAAACAGCGATGAGGCGCTTGATTGGGTCGGCAAAGCCCTCACTCGAAATCGCGGCAAGGAGCTTATCGGGAATTTCAATCCGCTCCTAATTGGCGAACTGTTTTGGGAACAATCTGAGAGGTGGAATCAACTAGCCATCGAACACCTTGAAGCGGTTTCTGCTGTCTGCACCAAGTTCTTGAAGACGCTGCTTCAAGATAAGTGTCCCGAAGATGTTAAGAGAAGGATTTGGGGGGCTAAGATTCAGGATGCTCTGAAAACTCGCCATCAAGCTGCGATGAGAGAGTTAAGCTTGTTAATGAAAGACCACCAAAACTACCCGATCAACTACAATCATTACTATACGGATACGATCACGAAGCGCCGCCAGGCAAGGCAAAAAGCGGCACTTTCAAAACTTATCAAGGGTGCCACAAGTAGTAGAACTAGTAGCCCGTATGATGATGATGATGATGATGATGACGAGGGACGTACCATCGTAAACGTCGATGTTGAGAAGGTTCTGTCCAGTTATGCACAGACCATTGATCCCGACATGGACAATTATAGCTCTGAAGAAGTCCTCGACTGTCTCTTTGCGATCTATAAGGTCAGTCTGCTCTCTTTTTTCTTCATGAGACGTTTCCAGTGTTTGCACCCACCTTGTTACCTTATCTGACAACCCTTTCAGGTCTCCCAAAAGACATTCGTTGCCAACGTCACCATGCAAGTTGTTGAGCGCCATATTGTCCGTGGACTTGAAAAGATTTTTTCTCCAGTCCTTGTCAGCAACCTTGACCCAAAAGAGGCTGAGGATTTGGCGTCCGAGCCAGCTTCAGCCAGGCGCAAACGAGAATACCTCGAGGATCAGATCAAAAAGTTGGAAGAAGGACGAGAGATCTTCAAACATGTTATATGAGACACGCCTTTCGTTTGTTATAAGTGTGGTACTAGGTGTACCTGGATAGGCCCCAAAATTGTGTACTGATTCGTCCTATGGTATCTCACGTTATCTTGTTGTTCAGTCTCTACCTCCTCTCGTACTTCGGTGTCTAGATTTTCTTATTTTCTTATGTTATTACTTTGTGTCTGAGATAATTAATAAGGGAATCGACCGTAGAATAAATCAACTATAAATAGGAATTATCTCGCCTTGCCAACTCTCCTTCGCGTTTTCTATGCTCCTCGCTCTACGACGTTGACGTTCCTTGGTTGCATATGGCCCAGCTACAAGCACTAACTTCAATAACCGCGGTAATCTGCGCCGAATCTTAACCTACGTCGCTTTTAACGCGGTTAGTCGGCATCGCCGCTCTGCTCGGGCGCTACTCACCCTCGCCTCACCCTACTAGTCGGATTGCCCAGTCACGTTCCTGCTTTCCCTTCCAGTGACCAATTTTAGTTTACTAACTATTCAGTTCTGCCGTGCGAAAGCTGTCGACTCTACAAGACTGTGTTCGGGGGAACCGAATCGGCTCCCAGGGAGATCAAACAGAATCCTCCAGAATATATCCCTATAATATCTCAAGGCAAATTCTTCACGCCGGCGCCCTGGGGCCCGATTCGGCTCCTATTAACTCTAGCAGCGTTCCCTATACGCCGTTGTCTGAATTTTTTTTTTTTTTGGTATTTTTAAGTACTACAATTGCGAATATATCCATTTGAAAGACTATATGTTGAAGTGGTTGCGTTTAAAGTATAATATTTTGACATACAACTATATCGTATATATAGCTTAATTATAGTGTAATTCCGAGTATCTTGATTTGAAGTATATGAATTAAGCCTAGCAAAACTTAGAACAAGCTAAAATTTTACACCTAAACCCAAACTACTCCAGCTATTAATATCGAAATCCAGAGAATTTCTAAATCAGCAATGTACCGACTATAGACTAGTAAGGTGACACTTTAGTATTAAATGTGATACTTACTGAACAAGAGGCTAGAGCCTTCAGTATCGTGCCTTTTATAGTAAACTTTTGGATGACTGGGTAGTCATCTGTGAGAGAGAAGTGGAGAGAGATATTTAGCACGCGCACAGAAATAGGGGGCAAAATCTCATTATCGTCGACAGCGACTACTGCAAAGGAGGCAATGCTGCTCCACAAGCGACTCGACTCAGACCTTGAACACTACGCTCCGCCTCCTTTCAAGCTTGTCCAGGTCTGAATGTGATAGCAACTTGGTGATACCGCATTAATTGGTCATCTCCTCCACCCCAGGTGATTGCCCCCATTTACCGTATACCCCCGGGTTATAACTCTAAAGGTGGAATCCCCGGCATATACCCCTAGAGGGTATAGTTTTTTTTAGCCTTATTTACTAGTAATTGAGGAGGAAGCGCGTTGGTTCATACCCTCGGCTTTTCCTATACCCCCAGGTCCAAAATCTACAATGTGGAAGCGTTGGGATACCCCCCTTGGGGGCGTAGACAAATTAATGCGGTAGACCCTGAATCTCTCAACACCCGTCTGCGCTGTCATAGACAAAACAGGAAGGGAACTAGGATAGCGGTTGTGAATATGGATTGTTTGATAGGAGTTGGGCGCTGCTGGTGATCCTCAACAAGGTTCAATCTCTTGTTCTAGGGCGATGCGGCGAAGATTTTGCTTGGCTGTAGATAGATATTCGTTTTATGCAAAGCATATTTTAGGCAATTCTCCTCTAGAGAGGAATGCACTACTCAAGTATAACTTCATCTAAAAGCATCTTAAGAAGTCAGTTTATAGTGCGACGATGTTCCAGCACGTATTATGAGATGCGAATAAGCAATGAAAATACCTTATTGGCCACAACTAAAAAGAGCCTAGCTGCTTACTATAGAAAGTTTCCAGAAAAACCTCCACAACGCCACGCAAAGCGTATAATAGCAAGTATTAACTGGTGGCCACCCACCCAGCTACTAATTTAGTAGTCTGAGGGCTTGTACATAGATGAGCAGACAAGATGCCCAATTCTCCCGGATCTGTAGTACCGAAAACAGGACACAGGAATCCGGACATAAAAAACACCTTTGCGATCCTAGCTTTCCTATTTTGTTCTATTCCTTAGTATTATTATTTGGGACTTCCTTAGTCGCTTTTTTGTCCTTATGCTGTTCTATATATCACGGGAAAGCCTTTGATTGGCTGAAATTCACACGCATTGTTTCATTTGAGGAGAATTTCCTATTGCAAAAGCTCTTCTCTCTTTATATTTTAGACGTCTCTCTTTGGTTGTTACTATTTTGAAATAACACATTTTAGCGTTCAGTCCATATTGCTGCTAGCCTGGAGCACTTGTGATCTTCAGTCACGGGGTCGGCACTTAATCGCTATATTCTCTTTAGAAGAAAGATTATTACTATGATAATGGGTAGCGCAGATGCATAAGGAATTATAGATAGTAATTGGCTAGGAGTCTAGGCTAAGAGGGGCTAGCAGCTATC
Source organism: Venustampulla echinocandica (assembly GCF_003357145.1). Classification (NCBI taxonomy): domain Eukaryota; kingdom Fungi; phylum Ascomycota; class Leotiomycetes; order Helotiales; family Pleuroascaceae; genus Venustampulla; species Venustampulla echinocandica. Next base: position 2,212,649 of record NW_022474207.1, read on the forward strand.
CAACACCCTCCTGCCTATGAAGTTTCTGGTCCGACATACGAGCACTTAAAATGGCAATCAGTGCTGTGTGAGATCATATTCTCATTTCACTGAGCATACACTCCACACTTCCTTTGACAATAATCCTCTCTGGCTCTCTGATAAATCTGATAGGAGGGCCGTTTATGCTTAAGGGGCGAAAACCTCGAGAAAACTCCTGCTTAATGAGTTCTTTGCAGACACTTGAATACATCTCTACCCAATCTGCTATAAACTTCTCTGCCTGCATCAAACTTGGGAATCGCTTGTGGCATGCACCAGAGAATTTCATCACTTTCGGTTCAGTCCCTCCATCTCCACTATTGAACTTAGCATAGTTCATATCAGTCGTTGAAATGACCTTACGAGTAAAACTCTCGTATCCCCGGCGAGCGTCCATTTGCCACTGCGTAATAAACCTTCTCTCCTTGCTTAACAGCCATATCCTCTGGCACTTCCTCTATAATTTTAATATATTCTTCCAGCCTTTGATCCTTCATGTGTGCTTCAGCTTCTAATACAGTTGTAAACTTTCGATGTTTTGCCTTTGGGAAGCCAGTTACAAGAGGATGGACATGCCCCCTAAGAAATTTGTTGTTAACTAGTCCTCTGATTATCTTGCACATGCTTAGGTATAAATTACCACGAAGAAAAGACCCCTGGCGCAGGAGAAAAGCCATTAGTGACGGCATATACTTCCATCTTCCTCTTCGGTCCTATTGTCATCGTCATACTTGAATTAGGTTCTTCAAGTAACTCAATGGGAGAAGTTCAAATATTTGACCTTACAGGCCACCTCAGACGACTATCGTTCGATCGAAGGGTCTGTGCCTTGTAAGGCTTTTTGTTCTGGAGGTCAGCGAGATATGTTCTCGGGTTAAAATTTCGTGATGGATCAACCAGCATCGTATCCACATATAAAAATGGTGGTTGGCCAAATCGGAGACTCCTAATACTTCGAACAATCTGCACTTGCCAATTCTATGCAGGCATATTGAGAGGCTCAGCAGTGCCGCAAAAGCTTATTTGAGTTATCCTTACTATCAGCACCATCTTCGAGTGGACAGTTAGCCCACCTCTACAACATTATTATATTATCGAAAGCTGCCTAGAGTCAAAGCCTCGCCCTATTCATGCATCTGCATTTCAATGTAGGGTAGTATAGCATGTGAACGCTCTTATGTCTTCAATTGGGAATTTGCCTGCAATATTTGCTGCCTGGAGAAAATGTCTCGGGGGATTTTCAGATCCAATTAACGACTTTAACGTGGATGAAAGTTATCCTTTCAATTACTGCCGCCTAAAGGCAACGATTGCTATATGCATGCACAATCAGCAATTTCAGCCTTGCGATGACCGCGTGCACCATTTAATGCAAGCCGCTGTTGGATCGTTATCGTCGTTAAAGCGGTCGATTGGGTAGAAACGCCCATGAGATGATTTCAATTAATGCTGCCTGAAGCCAACGGCTGTTTTATGCATGCATGGCCAGCAAGTCTAGCCTCACTGTCATATTATCCCTAGTAATTGGCTAGAATAGTAATTGCGAATTATTTCTTTCGTCGACTGTAAATTCCAGGCCATCAGGTCTATATTTGAGGCTGGATGAGCCCCAGTTGGAAATTGTAGCTCCATCTTTGGAAGATCTCATATGTACCCTTCGTTTCTGATATATTAAATGAAGGTTCGTTTCTTATCGCAAATGGGCAGTTCTCATAATTCCCACATAATCATTTTCTCGTCCATGGGCACTTCCTCTCCATGGGCACTTCCTCTCCATTTGCCAGAAGTTTGAAACGGAACTTCTTGAAATTCTTAACCTATTGCTCGCGCTCAGAGAGATCGCCTACACGAACAGTCGCCCAGATATTCCCAGAGGAATCTTCGGATTCCATTTCGTTTGTCCACCCGATAAACAAAATATCCGAGTTGGCATCAGGTGACACAGTGGCGATGTCGCCACCTTGTCCAACTGAAGTAGTATCTGGTAACCCAGTTATAACTAAAGGTATGAATAGCAAAGAAGATCTTATTTTTACGAGGTGGAAAGGAATCTGACAAAGACAGATCGTTGGCTGGGCCTTAAAATACTAAAAGTCGCCGTTGCAAATGTGACTTTGAGATCGATATCTCCATATGCTTCAGAGAAGGAGGTTCAGGTATGCGAAATCATATTGTATTTCAGTTTGCTCGCTATGTTCCAAATCAGGGTTAATTTGGAAACTCTCAAAACAGGACATGTACGAAATTCTGATAGATAACTTTCGATACGAAGAATGCTATAAAGTATTGTGTGGCCCAAGCAAGCCTCCAGAGCCAAACGCCAACTTCCGTGATCTTCTCTTAGGTCAGATCGGCCATATCAATCGCCGGAACCAGAGTCATGGCTCAATGGTATTAGATGTGGACTTGGAAAAATACGTGGACGATCCTCGTCGACATCAAAACGAGAAGTATATAATTCCAGAGGAGTCTAATATTAATAACAAGTCGGAGGCGGGAACTCTCTTAGACGCACCTCTTAAGTCTCACCCCTCTCTTAGACAAGATTCTAATACTAATAGACATATAGTTTCTCCAATTTCCCCCTTGCAGGCCGAAGACGGACCGTCGATGTCAAGCTATACCGTTAGAGTCCAGGAGCATGGTAATACGGAAGGTTTTCACCCCTTGTATCGCTATGATACAACACAATTTTATCCAGAGAGATTTACTTCCACTGTCACCTTTGGTAGTAAGGAGATACGGGGAAGAGAATGTAGTAGTAAAAAGGGCGCAAAACATGAGGCCTCGAAGGCTCTCTGGATTATTTTAACTTCAACTAATAATGATTAAAGATTCTATTAATAGGAATTCGAAACTCTGTCCTCTTTTAATCTAAAATATTTCTATTTGTTACGTTAGAGAGTGTTTAATAGATTTAGGCAATGCGTTCATATACCACGAAAGCTCGGTCGTCATTTCGTGCGGCTCTTGCTGACAAGGGATCCAAAATCGCTTCCGAAAGGCCGACTATGGAGCCAGAATCGACTCCCTGATCGATTCCCTGCTCGACTTCATCGCCATCTTGATATGTTGAAAGAGGTGGCTGTGTTTAGGGCAGCAGGCATTAGTAGTACCTTAAAATAGACGATTGGGAAACTGATCTGAAAGGGGGCCAGAACCCTTCAGGATGATTCAGCTGACTCATCAGCGTGCTCAGGACTCAGGGCTCAGCTCAGGTTAGAGCAGCGGCTGCTCGGTCCAGAGACGGAAATATAATTTGGTGAGGTCAAGATTCGGCGCAGATTATTAGGGTAGCGATGCTTCTACCCCATTACCCATTTAAATAAATATCCTTTAAATCGCATCCGAAACCCACCCCTTAAATATAATATAATAGATAACTCAGCAAAAACATGTGGCTCTCTTATCGGAGGACGGCATAAGTCGATATCATCCTTTGTTTTGTTGCAAATCGCAATCGCCGCCCGCGGAGATCTTGCAGTACAGCTCTTATCTGATTTAAGTTTCCCAGGGTCAGTACATTGTAAGTCTCCGCGGATCTTGGCAGATGGGCCATCATCTAAAGTTGAGATACCAGATACGTAATAGCTATCGCAGACTTCAATTCATCTCATGAGGGTTCTGGGGGATTTTGCGTGTGTGGTTGCACATCGCTGACCCACGCTTAGTGGGGTACAATATTTTAGGGTAGTCCATTTAAGGAGGGAAGATAGAAGGCGGAGATAGCAGAATGTATTAAAAGACAACTTCCCTTGACTTTAAGATTAAATCATTTATCAAATTGGAATTGCCCTTCTATTCATACCACAGTCCCTTTAGCATCTGCAATATGCACTTCATCTAGAGTTCTTGCTGTCTCGATTCTCGACCTACTCACCCTGTACACCTCTGGCAGCTCAACATCTTGCTCTTGTGTCCCCATCATTAGCTCAACAATCGCTTTGGCACAAAGATGTGCATTCGGCATGCCATGTCCTGTAAATCCAGCACAGATCCAGAGTCCCTTACCTCCACCAACTCCCAGCTCATCACTCAGTTCACCCACCCATGGACAGCCATCTCGACTGAATCCCATGATCCCACTCCATTCATACGTAGCTTCAAGCTCCTCATCTTTATTATTCAGATCGAGAACTACATTAAGCTCTCGACGCAGATAGGCGGCAGCGGAAGGGTCGATGAAGGAATCATTCGACACCCCCAGCCCGGCATTTTTGGCACATCTGCGTCCCCCTCCAAACATCAACTCGCCACCATTTTTGCCTCGGCTTGCAGACGACGATAATGAAAACGGCCGTTGAACGAGGTAGTCATCTTGGTTGATGTTTTGACTCCCATGGCCGATGAATGCATATGTATGCTGTAGCCGCTGATGTATTTCCATTTCAGGGACCATGGACGCAGGCGGGAGGAGTGCGCTCATTTCTCCTTGCACCGGGACGATGAGATCACTGAATTTGGGCAGTAAATGTGAGGTATATGCATTGGTGGTTAGAAGCACACGCTTCGTAGCTATCATGCCCCGGTCGGTATGAACTATCCAAGATTCATCGGCAACCTTCTGAACATGAGTGACCGGTGTGTTGGTTTGGAGGTTGAACATCGGCTCTCCATATGAACCGTTAAATGATAGGAGGTTCTCTAGAATCCAGGAAAACAGTTTATAAGGGGAGAGCGAGGCAGCATTGGTTTGCAAAATCGCACCAACCGCGGTAGGAACTCGAAGATCAGCTAACGACGGGTGCGTGGATCCCTTTGTGATAACTTTCACGAGCTTTGCTAGCTCAGGGTTTGTTTTCTGGAGCTCTTCTACTCGGTTTAATCCCACGGCAAATAGGGATTCGTCCATGTAGGCATGGCATCCAGAAACAGATCTCCATTCACAAGGTATGCTATGCTCATCAACCAACGACTCGAGAGCTTGATAATTGTATAGTTCAAAGGCGCCAATTTCAGGAGGAGACGCATATATGGCAGGTTGACAGTGGCCTCCATTCTAGGGACATGGATATATGTATTAATGGCGATACTCCTGGGGTACCAAGAAGCGCAAACTCACTCGGCCGGTGGCACCCCAACACGCTTCCCTAGCCTCCAGCATCACGATATCGAGATCCTTGCCTCGAAAATCCGCACGGAGGAAGTGGGCAGCCGATGCACCAGCGATGCCGCTTCCAATAACGACCACATCGGCCTCAGTGGGCAATGATGGAGTAGTTCGGTGTCCGAAGAGGACTTTGGAAGGGTCACGATGCCAGAACGACTTAGTAGGGTTCGCTGTGGGCAAACTGGCCTGACCGTATGCGTCTGCACCAGTCATAGTGATTGATGTACTGGAGAAGTAGAAGTGTTGAAAAAGGGGGGGTGTGAAAATGAGTGGTTAAGTAACTTATGTACCTGTGCTTAATAGCTTATCTATCCCCGAGCATACATGCGATGTACTACGTGTATACCATGATAAGTGGCATCTATCCGCGTTGATAACAGAACTGCGATATGATATTGCGGGTTGGACAGTTGAATGAATCCAAGAATGGGGAAGCAATTTGTCAATGGTGATATGAGCAGGTGTGGCTCGAGCAATCCTTATCGGTCCTGATAATCGCAGGCCGAACCAGGAGCTACGCAAGACGGCGATTAGTACTTGTTATTTGTACCGCGAACTCACCACAATAGCAAAGCCCGATATCAAATCAAAGATGAAGGCAATCATTGCAGTACCAGCTACTCTAGCTCTAGTATATCGAGCGTGGTCACATCAATCCCTCACACCTGCCGGCATTGTTGCCGCGGCTCTCACAGCTGCTGCCCACGCCGTGCACCCGTGGAGTCTCCCATTCGCACTGCTCATCATATTCTTCCTAGCAGGCACAAGAGTGACGAAGGTATAGTACAATTCTATTCCGGTGCCTACATGCTCGCTAATTATCCGCAGGTAAAGCACGATATCAAAGCGAAGCTAACCATACAAGCCTCCGGTAGCACTGGTGGCGAGGGAGCCAGAACGCATGTTCAAGGTAAGATACGATGACGGTAGTGTCTATAAGAAACATCTCTAATGTGTTACAGTGTTTGCAAATTCTGGAGTAGCATCGGTTCTCACGCTCCTCCATGCGTATCAACTACATCGACGAGAACAAGACCCAGCCCAGGCGCACAAAAATGAATGTTATTCATGGCCCGGGGACCTGCTGGTGGTTGGAATAATTGCGAACTACGCCGCTGTCGCTGCGGATACATTTAGCTCGGAACTTGGAATCCTGTCCAAGAGTCGACCTCGACTTATTACGTCGTGGACATTTCGAAAAGTCCCTCCTGGAACAAATGGTGGGGTGACGGCTTGGGGACTTGCGGCAGGGCTGTTAGGATCACTTATAATCGCGACAAGTTCCATGGCATTGACGCCATTTTGTTCACCCACCTCGGAGAAACCAGGAGCTCTATCTAACAGTGGCTGGGCCTTCAATGAGAGGCAGCGATTCACGTTTGCAATCACACTATGGGGTGCCCTTGGGAGCGTACTCGACAGCCTTTTGGGAGGCTGGTTGCAGCAAAGCGTGGTCGACACAAGAACTGGCCGAATTGTGGAAGGGGAAGGAGGAAGGAAGGTGCTCGTCTCAAAAACAGGCCCAAATACCATGCATTACAAGGCGAGAGCAGAAATCAAAGCAGCTATTCTTAGTGGTGAAGGCCAAAATTCGACTCCGATACAGTCAACATCTGATCATGCGATCGAAGAAGACCTAGACAGGACAATAGGCGGTACGGACAAATATGATGCGAGGAAGAAATCTCGGGTATCCAGTTTTGGAGACGAGCAGCCAAGTCGAGTAGTAGAAAGCGGTCCACTTGGCTTACTTGATAACAACGAAGTCAACTTTCTTATGGCCTTAGCCATGAGTGTAGGAGCCATGGCGATTGCAAGTTGGGTCTGGGGTGTTCCAATGAGCACCATATTACCGGTAGAATATTAGGCAATACTATGAATCCAGTAGTGGATGTTTATCGCCAGAAAAGGGTATTCCGATTCATATTCCGAGAGCACAACCCCACGACCGCTATCCAAATCACTATTTAAATTAGAGTACTCCCTGCTTTGAAACAGCACAAGTATCTATATGTACTGTGTGTATCACTTAATCAAGGACAGGAATGGTGTCCCATGATACCGGTCGCGATTTTGTTCGTCCTCTGATCTCATCATGTTCGCTTCCTCCCTGGCTACTCAAACCCCAGTCAAGATCGTTGACGAGCACATCAGGACCTCTTTTGGTTTGTCCTACCTCCGGTCTGCTTATTCCCCACCGATAATCATCTGGATCTTCCGACGGGCTCGTCGCCTCAAGGTCAATCCAATCATGAAGCCATTTTCCTTCTCTCTCTGGATCAAGCGCATCTACACACCACTCTCTGCCCAAGAACCACTCTAGGTTCATCTGAGCCTCTCTAAAGCGATTTCCATAAAAGTTAGCAATTCCAGCCCAGAAACGACTCCGGGCCATACAACTGGCCCATTCTGGCTCCTGCAGCTCTCTGCTCATCTGGATGGCGTCCTCGGCCGCGCCGATGGCGGCAAGCCCATCAAGGTCCGTACAACCATGCAAGGCACGTTCGTATGCCATAGTCTGTAATGCTACCTCGCACCGCAGGATAGCGAAGTCGACGCTTTCTGCAGTTACTCGCCCTTTACCGCTGCTGTGGGATTCTAATTGCTGCTCTTTTAGCTTGGATAGATCTCCTTTGGCTATAGTTAGCTAAGGACACATAACTACGCACTTGTTTCGGTACCTTGTTCGACTTCCAATGACGCTGACCGATTCCCGCTCCCCGTATTTGAGTCCGAATATCGCTGGTTAAACAGCATCGAGCTTCGTTCATCCCCGTGAAAGGCCATGGTTTCTTGCTTAAGCCTTTCCATTCCTACTTGGTCTATATGCCCTGCTTTGCCGACCTGTTTGTTATCTTTCTTGCCAGTCGTACCTGGTTCAAAGAATTGTGCTAGCAAATCTGTCAAGGCTGGCTCTTTTACTAGCGTTCCGCTCTCCTTCTCTGTCTCGCCATGTATGGTTATCTTTTCCTCCTCGACTTTCTGATGCTCGGCTTTCTCGTTGGAAGCTTTTACCTTCAGCTGTTCTTCTAGCTTCCTAATCTTTGCCAATGCCGCCCATTTATCCTGTTCTGTCCTCTCGAGCTCTACCAGCAGCTCTTCCTTCCTCTTGGCATGACCCTGTCGCTCAAATTCTGATTTTGCGAGTTCTTGGCGGAGTTTGTTATTCTCATGGAATAGTACATACTCCTGCTCGTTGATATCCTGCTCCTCGGCTTTCTGTTTGCCAACTTTCTCGTTCGAATCTTTAGTAATTTCCTTAAGCTCTTCTTCTAGCCTCCTACTATTTTCCAATGCCGCCCATTTATCCTCTATCCTCTCGGGCACTACCAGCAACTCGTGCTTCCACTTAGTATAATAATCTTGGTTATATTCTGCTTTTATGAGTTCTTGGCGCAGACTATTATTCTGATAGAATAATATATGACCCTGCTCGTCGACTTCCTCCTCAACTACCTGCTCCTCGGCTTTCTGTTTGCCGACTTTCTCGTTTGAAGATTTAGCAATTTCCTTAAGCTGTTCTTCTAACCTCCTATTATGTGCCAACGCCGCCCACTTATCGTTCTCTGTTCGCTCGAGCTCTCCCAGCAGCTCTTCCTTCCTCTTGGCATGACCCTCTCGCCCATGTTCTGATTTTACAAGTTCCTGGCGTAGTCTGTTATTCTCATCGAATAATGCATGATTCAACACCTCGTTAGCCATGAGCTTTGGCTGAATTTTAGTAGACGTATCCTCTCGCCTTAGTATCTCGGCGACCAGGTTGAGTTGTTCATTTCCCATAACCTCAATGGCGCGCTGGCCGAGCAAGACAGATTCATCATCGTCTCTTCCTCTGGCGTATTCCTTGAATCTAGCTACATCTTCCGGTATCTATTGCAACCAGCACCTAGTGTATAAGCACTTCTCTCTTCATATTCCTATTCCAAGCGAGGATGCAAAACCAAGACTAGGAGAAATCCAAAGAGAAACATACCATCTTAGACCCTGGGGCCGTGTTTAGAGCTCTTGTATACTCAAATGCCATTCTGCGCTGGTCCTCGAGGACTGATTTGTGGATAGCCAAGAATAGCGCGTTCAAATACTCAGGCTGAGTCGTGTCACTAAGTAATAGATCGGTTTTGGAGAAAGGTGCCTTGTAGTTCGCAGGGGGTGCGATGTTGGGCGAGAAGCCTTTGGTGTAAGTAGGGTAATCGGGGGTTGAGTTGTCAATCTCTTTACTGTTTGCATCTCCCAAGATTAAACTATCAGCCAACGTGTGCTGAGGCTTGTTATCCCGCTCTGCCTGCTCCTCCCATTCCTCGGCGTCATTATTCTGTTTCCTGCTATCTAGTTCATCAACCTCTACGACTCCGAGAGTTGAACTCTCGGTGGTAGCAGTAGTAAATTTCTCCTCTTGCGTTGTTTCCATGTTTTCACCCCTAGACTGATTTTCCTCTGCTCTTCCACCAAAAAGTGCCGCTGTGTTATCCCCCTCCTTGGCGGCAGGTAAATCGAGCAAGCTCACTTTAAGCCCCGCAAAAAGGGCAGGTAGCTGCTCCTGCGGCCTAGTCGTTGTCATATCAGGCTCTCTAGGCGTTGCGGGGATTGTCTGGATGGGGATAGGGTGGGTCGATACCGGGTTGGATGACCCAGTAGCTGGAGTTGGGAAGGGTGTTGGTGTTGGTGCTTGAGTTGGAAGACCCAGCGTGCTAACGTTGAGGTTTGAACTGCTCGCCTTAATGGAGGCTTTTGAGGGAGCTCTGGTTAATGGTGTGGTGGTTTCTGTATCTCTGAACTCTGCCGCCGTTGGGTTTGTACTTTGGCTTTCGCGCTTTGGGACAGTAGATGGGGGGTTCTCCGGGGTTGGTTGAGAGGAGGAAGATGAGGCAATAGGGACTTCAACATGTTCCATGACATCAGTTGATGGTGCCTCTTGGGTGCTAGAGGAAGATGTAGGGTCGAGATTATAGTCTGCTTGCTTCCCAGGTGTATTCCCAGACGGAGGAGGTGGGTTGCTTCTCGCATCGCCGCCTGGGAAAGGACTCGCTCTGCCGCTGGAATGGGGATTTGTGCCTGCAGAGCGAGTTGTGTTAGGTTGCTCATCGCCCGCTTCCCAACTGGTGGGGAAGTAAAAAGCTTTCTCTGATTTACTCATGTTATCTATTGATTTTTCTTGAGCTAGGCGGGAGTATATAGGTAGAGTTTGATGGAAAGTTGAGTATGAAATGTTTGTAACATAGCAAATACTTTTAGTTGGGAAGCAGTCAGCAGATCAACTATTACTAAATTCTCGGTGGTTTTCTTTGTAAAAGGGGGGGATTGTAGTGGTCGCCGGATTCGGCGATTGCTGCTCAAAGGGAAATGCGGGGATCGTTATGACCAATTACTCATTATACTGTACAGAGTGAAAGAAGCATATCAATACATGTAGGTAAGGATTGACTTTGACCTTGGTAGAACGTTCTAACAATCATGCTCTGAATTGCATCCTCCAAAGTTATCGTTTCCCCAGTTACCAGTTCTAATCCTCCTAACAGTGCTATCGTACTGTTGACTTTAGGTATTTCTCTCCTCAAACATTACCGTAAATCAATCGAATCAGGTAACAATTTGGTCCTGGACCCAATAGCGGCCACAACTTCGATAATCGACGACTCAGCGCGGTTCATTCGGTAAAGAACGATGCCGAGAGCATCGTAGTCGACGTCGAAAATGACGCTAAATCCAGCGACACTGTCATCAACTCGCCCCTTCGTCAGCGTCAACTGTATAGAGCCCAGAATCAAGTTCAGCACAAAGGAACTACCACTATTGAAGGTGTCTGATGCCGTTTCAGGTCTCCAGCGCAGGCTTTACTTCCGAGTCTTCACTTTCTGTCTGGAGAGGCGACACGGAGTGTATGGTACTCAAAGCTTGCAATAGATTCATTTATCACATCTCCTCTCGATGTGCTATTCACTCTATTCGCAAATGCAGGATCACCCAATAGTGAGTTCGCCTCCCTCAAATTCTCATGTCCTTTTGCATTGGATTTTGCACGCGACAATAAGTCGACAATAGAAAGTCTGCTAAGTTGTCTTTGTCTTTCATGTGGGCAAGTGTTTTCCGCCTCAGAATCGGGGTGAATCTGCCTTGGGCTTTGGGCTTTGAGGTTGGCAGCCTCACTCGGCGACGTGGATACTATGTAGTACTCGGGCGGTGATGTAGAGGATTTCGGGTTGGCAGGTGTCTCGCCCGAGAATTGGGACGAGTGTAACTCGGGCGGTAGGGTAGTTCAGCCTCACTGCTCACAAGGTGGGCTGTACTGCTACACCGAGTGTCTCTCGCGCCCAAGAATCAAGGTAGAGGAGCAGGATACTTTGCTTTTGAGCTGCAACTCCGCTGACTTGTCAACGCGGCACAACATTCTCAATATCTCACTGGCATTTGGTTTAATTCAATTGGTGAGTTCTAATATTTTGGCTCGTAGCATACGTACTAGCTTTGGGAATCTGCCTTGGGTTGTCTCATTTGTGCATATGCCAAGATAAAAAGGGTAGCGAGATAAGTCTTAACCAGCCTGGGGGTTTCTTATATCTGTACCGGTTCCCGCACGTCTTCTTCTGTCCAGCAACGAAGTGCTGTCAAATTTTCGACTTGAAAAGTAAATGGGGCCCGCTGCATGATGTGAGTTACCACTCGTCACCACAGGCACAATGGGGAACTATACTGACTTCAATGATGTTCAGCAATCTTATCTCAAGTTGACTGACCTCGGTCAGATCACCCACTTCCCTCACATTGACCTTCCGAGTCTGCCAAATCCTAACACCCTCCAAGACTTGAATTCTTTCCCCACCGACACTCATCAAACAATTTCTAATTCAACGTGTGAGATACCTTCAGATTCAAAAACTGCTGGCGAGTCCTCGATGCTCATGTACTGTAGTTTCAGGAGGTGTCTCCTTTTCTGAGCAACCCGTCGATCAACAAGATGTCACATACAGTACGTGAAAACATCTAGAGACATCTTATGGTCTATCCTCCACCCCTCAAACCTCTCCGACGACCTTCTCCTTCGTCTTCCCCTCTCCTCCGCGCGACCTTCCGTCTCACCACATCTTCTCATGACTATGGGGGAGCCAGAGGGACTATGGAACGAAGAGGTCATTGTTTCACACTACTAACTTCTCCAAATATTCGCATTTGAACCTGTATCCTTCGAACAACAACTGGAGTGACCAAGATCGTAAGTGCTTCCAAGCACCCCACCTTTATGCATTACAGCTCACATATCCACAGATGTGAATTATGTGCCTGTTAATAACGATGATCTGTTCAGCTGTCTAGACAATAGCCAAGACCATTCTGTAGGGTATGTCACATGCGGCTCATATTCGCCAATTCCCGACTTTCTGAATCAAATCTATACATCACGTTTTCGGGTCTAGGTAGCTGACCGGTATTTTCTAGAGAGCTATCTTCCTTCAGCACATATCCTGGCTATAACATGGCCACTGAAACCCCTGCGATTGCTGCCCCTATCGAGTCGGGAAACACGGCTAGTTATAGTCCCAAGCTGCGATGTTCAGTCCCCGAGTGCTCACAGGACCACAAGTTCCCCTCCGAATCCGCTTTGCGGTCCGTACACTCTCCTCCTACGACTAACCTGACGCCGGCACTGACACACTTCAGAAAACACGAAGCTAAACACAGCAAGCCTTACATCTGCCAAGTCCCAAATTGCAAACACACTCGCTTTGGCGACAAAGGCGGTCTGGATCGACACAGCCGCGAGGTCCACGGATCACAGACCTACTGCTGCCCTATTACTTCATGCAAACGTCATGTCCGAGGATTCCCAAGGAAGTATAACCTCTTTGACCATCAGAAACGATGTCATTCTTCTCAGTCGCCAAATTTGGTACCGCCATCGATTCTCAGACAACAAAATCATACAAGTGATAGTATGAAAGGACAACAAGAATCCTCTGACAGCGGGTCATTCCCGAAGATGGTCACTGGGGGTGGCGGGAGGTTGAGAGAGAAGTTGGAGAATCTTTACAAGTTGCGGGCCGAAATCGAGGTGGATATTGAGGCTCTGAAGAGGAGTTTGGATCTCCTGGGAGAATATTCCACCTGATGATCTTGAAGGTATATTTCTATTTTCTATATGGGAGTCTGATGATTTCCTTGTAATTGGTGTTTGGTGGTACAGAAAGGTCAAAGGGTGTCTTCATGTCTCTCAAGCTCTCGACTTCACGGGGCATAACATTCGCGTCGAGTCCTCGATTTTCAGTCAGCGGATGGCTTATTACAAAGATGCAAATATTTCCTTTTGGGTCCGTCAGCGAACACATGATATTGGATTAACTTTACGGCGATATGGCCATCGAAACAGCAAGGCCAAAGTCTTGTAAGAAATCTTGTCTTTCCATATATATTCCCATAATATAGATAATTATTTTCTTTTCAGAAGGCTGATTTCACGTCACGTAATAGCCATTTGATTGTGACTTGAAGCTATAGCGAAATCCACCCTCGTCTTCCCGTAATATTCGGCTACGATATTCACACTATGCAAATTCCATGCCATCGCCCATACTATTAAAATACCCTACTTGATCCCCAAAGTTTGTTGCAATGATGAACTTACTAGTGCGACTCTGATCCTATGTCGTGTATACTATATTCTTCTGGTAATAATTCCAGGAAAAGAAAGAGATTCACCATAACTATTATGGCCCGGGCGAGGCTATACGAGATAACCTGCCGGGTACTATGTATATAGCATTAATTATGCAGCCCCTTTTGCGCCCCGAGAAATGGATCAAACTGGGTTTAACTGACCGCGACTCTCTAAGGTCGGACGCCGAGCGTACCCCTATTGCGCGGGTTAACTACTATGCACTTTATGGCTTCCTAGAACCACCAGCGTCGTCTGCTGCGCAGATAATCCACGTATGCAATCTATGCCATGCGTGACATATTCGAGGAGCAGCCCAGACAAGCATGGGAAAGGGTGTACTATATTATGGGCCTTATGGTTGCTGCCTAGTGATCTTTTGGGACGGCCAGAACTCCATCCAGCACATATTGTATCCCTTGTTACGGGTGGAACAAGTTGAAATTTCGGAAATTTCTATAACAGGGCGGCTTCTCCTTTCACTTGAGAGATTGGGGTTTCTGGAAAGACGGCTATGCCGCCGCGGCCGGCAAGAACGAGACCATCGACGAGTGCAAAAAGCTCGTATCCAAGAGCCAGAGCTTGATGAATGCGGCCAAGTTTTATTTCATTCTAAGTTCTTTCCCCGGGTATTGTTCTATTTTATCAACTTTGGCCTTCCGATAGGGCCGTCATAGCGCTTCGAGTATTGCATTCCTGCTACGTATGCATTAATAACATTTCAATTAGATAAACTTTGAGAGCGCAGGATAGGGATTACTTACGTAGGAACCGGTAGGGTTACGCTACAAACCCACGCTTCTGGCCTACCCATAAGAGTCAATAAGTCACAAGAAGCTATAACTTTGTTGACTAACAGGGGATAAACCACAGCCAGAGCGAAGTCAGCGAGGATTACCTTCGATACACCTGAGTATCAACGGCCTCAGTTCTACAACGGCAGCCTTACTCATAACTTAGATAGGGGCCATGGGGCCACCATCTCCTCATGACGATAGCCTACAAGATTGCGGTGACATTGTCAGCTTTGAAGACGAGATTTATATTACGGAGAGTCCTGAACGTCTTGAACGATACCTGGAGGACATATGCTATTCAATTCGAATCGGAGGAGCCCTGGAAACTGCGCCTCCAGTGGAGCATAAACTGGGCTGTCGAGGCTTCTCAACTGTCTAGAAGGCCTACGACACCGAAAACTTTAAGGAAGTGGTTCTCAAGATTATGATTCCAGGGGATACAGGAGAACACGAACTCAATATGCAGAAGGAAATCCTTCAAACTGTACAGGATAGCTCCTGCTTTCCTGCTTATCAGGGCACCTTTACGCCCCCTGGAGTTGAAGGAGTTCTCGTATTTCCAGTATGCGGCCTGAGTCTCCGTACCTGCTCAAGCTAGTTGTTGGTAGTATTTCTGCTCCGAAGTAGTTGTTAGAAACCTTGAAACACTTACACGAGACCGGAATTATACACAGTGGTAAGCTAGCCCTAGCTAGCTGTCCCTATAGTACCTAAACTAATATAATATGTTTACTTCGTATAGATATGAACAACGGGGACATCATGTGGACAGTGGGAGATGGCCCCCTCATCGAAATTAGAATACGAGCTGAAAGCCAAATACGAACCTCCTTTACTGCCCTAAAAAGATGCTGTTGTAGGAGGGAGCGGGGAATCCTGGAGAGCTTGTTCAGCCCATGGAAGTCCCCAAGCGTTCGTTACCTAGGGATAATATTTATCTCCGCGACTTTTGTCTGGTATTTAAGGCTGGGATACTGGTAGTGTTGCAAATGGCAATCGCCTGCTACCTATTGTGCTCCAGGTCGATTTCATCACGCATATTCTAATTTAACTAGCGACATATGGAGTTATATGTGCCTCTTTGCAGAGCTCTATCTTGGCTTCGTCGCGTTTCTCGATATAGCAAATATATCCTCAGTGTCTAGGTAGGTAATTTAATCAAGCGCCTATGTCCACTGCCACCGCCAGCGTTATCAAACGGGTATTTTAATGCTGGAGGCAAGCGCAACGATCTGTGGTATGATCCAAGTCGAACTCCCGATTCCGGAGTAAGCCCCGGAGCAATCACTAATCGTGAATGACCTAAAGCTTACGAGTAGTTCATCCGAGCGGGATCTCGTATTATTAGCTTTGCCTCAAGGATTTTGCTACCACTTGACTGCAGCGCAGCTTTTAGAAGACCCTTCGTTTACGGACGTTATGGAAATATATGGATGTTACGGTTTGGTGATCTACTCTTCTTGAGTTGGGGAACCTCGCTCTCTGCCCTTTGGCTTCCATTTTAAAGCATCGGAAAAGTCATTTCTGGAGTCGGCCAACCTCTCTCTTGTTATTTAATATCAAGTCGAGTTATTTGCAGGTTGTTGGAAGCTTTGCTAGATAAATAGACAATGTACGGAGTAAAATGGATGAAGATGGAATATGCCCAATGCCTTCCAAGTTCAAGAGAAATCAGGCCATAGAGCTCGGAACTAATGTATTATCCCATCTTCCAGTCCTAGTTCCACACTATTGGTGTGCCCGTCATGACTAGCCTACTTTAAACATATGGTAAACCAAAGTTTGATTTTACAAGGCAAATTTAACCCCGCCGTCTATTTCAAAGCAAACCCATTTCGTCACCGGGTCGAGAAACCCCGTATATGCCAGTCCGTAGCCTACCTGGTAGTCTACAACGGATCCAGTCAAAAGGGCGGGGTACTCGCAATCAATGTTTATCATGGAGAACAGCTGGTTGGTTTTATTTGAATAGTGCTTCGCATAAGGGTGAGCTTTGAAGATACGCAGGTACCAATGACAAGCAAGCACGAGAGCACATGCAGGTACGTCGGGTATTACCAGAGAACGTGAGCGGGTAAATAGCATAGCTACCAGGTCACCACAACAGCGGCTCTACTCGTAGGGCGGTGGGTGTTCGTTTATTATATAGTCGGTGCAGTGCGAAGTGGTTGCAAGTTGTTCGTTTACCCTTTGTGTGCCCCTGGACTGCTGGAGGTCCACAGTAATAAGCTCTGACCCTTGGCGCTAAATATCAATAGCCGTACTTACGGGGAGCAGTAGTGCTGACAGCCTGACCCAGCGTACCTTGAGCACGAAGGGTACTTTACCTACCTACCTAGGTACTACTGTACCTTAAAGCACCTTCAGGCGCTGGACTCCGTACCTTACCTTAGCAGATTAGCGTTGCTCGGTTAGGCCGTGGCCCCGCCAACTTCAATATACGCCACCAACCCACGCCCACGTCGTACCTGAACTTAGACAACTATTTGTAATTAACAATAAACAAACATCGCCCTCTATGCTCGATCTGCGTTATTACGACAGACGCGCCCTTTTCCCTTTTGGTGTCGTGTCGTTGCAAGCCCTGGCGTGTCCGCCGCCTTCCCCTACCGCCAGCCTGGCAGCATCGCAACATGGAAGCACGGCGTCAAGCGACCCCCGAGTCGTGGCCTAGCATGAACGGAAAGGGGATGAGCAATTGAGAATTGGCCCTGAGCCAACACCGTATGCGAGCGAATTGCCGTTAATAATCATAATAATCAGCGGCGGATCAATAGAGCCCGCGTCGCTTTGCGTCTAAGCGGGCTTCGGTCCCAATGCAGAGTGGAAATCGCCCAGAGTCTCGGCCCCGGCCCTGGGCGCCTGGAGTCTTAGACGGTGAGGCCAGTTGAATTCTCCGGACGTCGTCTCTTTTAGGGGTCTGCCCAATGAACCCATGGGGATTCGGTCCCAACCGGGGACGCCCCCCCCTACAGAGCGCCTCGGTTTAGTTTGTTATTCCCTGAAAGGCACGTTGGGGACTGCTCATCTCCCGCCGATACGATGGGTAGCTCCGGCCTGTCGGCGCTGCCCCTGACGAGCCTTAAGTCTGGAGTAGCAGTGAACGCCAGTCGTGTCTTGCTCCGGACCACCCGTGAAGGGAAGGTATTCTCAGGCGCTGCACGGGGGTACAGTAATTCCAAGTGCAAGACGAAGTAATGGCAGGAAGCCCTGTACTTCCTTCGTCCCTTGAAACAAAGTTGTTCTCAGGAAACTGTCTTGCATTGAATGAGAGCGAAGCATACGATGATACGAGAAACCGGCCACTGGGAATCTCTATCCATTGAGCACTGCACAACACCGCCTGGGTGTATTGTGGGTCTATCGGATGCCAGGTTAAATATAGCACCCCGTATATCTCCTTGACCAGCAAGTGCCAAGTGATAATGGGTCGTGTTCCCCTAGGGTCTTGGGCGTTGCAATTTGAGTGGCATGGACACAACTACCCTAAAAGGGCTGGCCCGCCCACCATTGGCATAGGTACGGCCAAACTTTCTCTCATCACTCATTCTGAGAGCATCGATTTCCTCATTGACGTATTTCGCGTCTAGTCACTCTTTTATAATTTTTAGTAATTGAACTTTTTAATATGTCGCCTTCCCGCATCATCAAGGCCGGCGCTTTGGCGCTTGCCTGTGCGAGTACCGTCTCGGCGACCCAGAAGTATACCCTCGATTCGAGCGATGACTACAAGGGATCGAACTTTTTCGATTTCTTCGATTTCATGAGTGTAAGTACTCGATAGTATCCAGGCTGCTCGGACTTATCTAATGTTTTGAAAGGGCCCCGATCCTACCGCCGGGTATGTTCAATATCAAGACAAGCAGAAAGCAATGTCCTCTGGACTTGGAGGGCCTTTGGCTTCGACTTCGGGCAATCAAGCCTACATGGGAGTTGATCACTGGAACAAATACAACCCAACTGGAGTCGGACGGCCCAGCGTGAGAATCGAGTCCAAGAAGACATACAACCATGGTCTTTTCCTCCTCGATCTCGCCCACATGCCGGCATCTGTTTGTGGAACCTGGCCCGCGTTTTGGACCTACTCAGACGTGAACTACCCGTCGCAAGGAGAGATCGACATCTTGGAGAATATCCACGAGAACACCGTCTCCTTGGAGGCGCTCCATACCTCACCCGGTTGCGTCGTCGCCGGGAACCAACATGGTCTCCAGCAGTCAGGTAAACAGGAAACCTACAATTGCGATGATAAAGCGACAAGCAGCCCCTTCGGCTCCCAATATGAGAACCAAGGTTGTGCATCCACCAACACCGACCCCGCCTCGTATGGTTCCTCGTTCAACAAAAACGGAGGTGGCGTCTATGCCATGGAATGGACAAGCGATGTGATTCAGGTCTGGAACTTTGGTGCAAACAGCATCCCCAGTGATATCAAATCTGGTAACCCAGATCCATCTAAATGGGGATTGCCGACTTTCACCACCGCCAAGGGCCAATGCGATATTGATTCTCACTTCAAGGACCACAAGATTGTTCTTGACACTACATTCTGCGGAAACTGGGCTGGTCAATCAGTATTTTGGGAGGCTACTTCATGCTATGACAAAGTCAAGTACCCTACTTGCAATTCTTATGTTGCAGCCAACCCCGACAAATATAAGGATGCTTTCTGGCTCATCAACGGCTTGAAGGTGTACAAGAAGACCACCGTCGTATCGTCCAGCAGCACGTAAGTTTCGTCTTCGGATCTGATGTAGGAAACAGTATTGACGTTCGCTATAGCTCCGTGTCATCGACGACCTCTAAGTCTTCTACGACCTCGAACACTTCTACAGCATCCTCGACCTCTAAGTCTTCTACGA